>NC_047171.1:3015734-3315734 GCF_009819705.1 Hippoglossus hippoglossus | reverse complement strand
AACCATCAAAAGACAAAATATGGCTTTGTTTTACATATTTTTGGTGTTTTCATCACAGGCAGGATATTGACATTGGCTGAGATTGAATGAAGCTACTTAACGTATTTGAATTAGATTTTTCATGAGAAGAAAAAAGACGATTGTATTATTAAAAGAAAGAAACAAAGCTCAAGTAAAATATTCACAGCGATGAACAGAAAAGTGGTCTCACCCTCTCTCCAGGCATTTCCAACAGGTGAGCTGGTGCTTATGTTAAGAGTTATCATTCACCGTGTTCACGATAACAAATCTAAATATCTTACTACAAAAATTAACTCCATCCATGGCTCCTAACACTCTACTTGATATATGTGGAAAATATTTCCATTTAAAGCGACGCAACATTTGTTCCTCACATGATCGACTGAGCTCCTGATTTCTTCTCTGTCATATCTGTTCAGTCAGGAGTCATGTTTAAGAATAAGCATATTTAATCTATAGTTCACAATTTCATCATCATAACCTAAAAGATAAACGTCATGTTAATTAATGGATGTGCACAAAAAAGAGAATTGTCTCATGTTATTGTATTATTTCAACATTTCAGTCCGTTTTGTGTGCACGTTTATGTTCGCTATGCAGAGAAGTTATGTAATTAATTGATTCTTTGAAGAAGTGGACTCACACACACATTAATTATTGGACTCTGTGTTAACACTTAACTGAGGAGGACGTGGGGAGTTATCACTGCGTCTAATAACTCCTTCGTTAGGACAGACTTGATAAACCATCCAGTCCAGGCACTGCTTCTGATCTTAACCCTCCACACAGTGAAGCGCTGAGGAGGAATGCTGGAACGCTCAGATGTAATTTACAGGTGGACAGGTGTCAAAGGTGGCGGCGGAGGAGTCCACACAGGCTTCGTCTTTCCATGTGCTTCACTTGTACAGTCCCTTCACTGTGTTCGGATCCAGAAAGCTCCTTGTATAATTCAGACAAAATACAGCTGTCGTTCCCCGAGCCACTGAGGCCGGACTTCCTCCTGAGCTCTGCGACAGTTTCATGAGAAACCTTTCATTTTATTTCTCAAACCAGAGATCTTTTCTCTCACCTGATACTTCCTTCCTTAGAAAACACACATTTAGTCCTGACTGCTCCAGTGCCTAAAAGTCATTTCTAAGACAGTAACAAGAAAGACAAAGTAATAAACATTTTATGTGTCAGCAAAAACATCAAATGACCACCTGTACCCTACCTGCCCAGTATCAAGCAGCACACAGATAATATTAGTGACTAGCTGCAGAGGACTTAGTAACTAAAGAACAAGATACTTCCCACAGCAGCTGGTGGAGACCAAAACTGAGCTAAAGGGAGATGAAACATTGCATTTTTAATCGCTAGGTGGCTAACCCTAACCCTAACCCCAAAACACTCATCTCTTAACTTGTGTTGCTTCTGGAAGTCCAGAAAGTTAAAAGACCTTAAGAGAATCCAAGGAAGACTGGGCACAACAATATCTCAATCAAAAGATTTACTCTATTCCTTCTCGTGCTCACTCTTATCATTATTACCAAATTGATATTGTCTTATTTGAAGATCTCTGCGTTACCACAAAAGATATCACAACGCCATCAATATCAGTCCAGGAATGTCTTTGTTGTACAGTGAAGTGCACGTGACAGTGAGCAACAGAGACCTCTAGCAGCGAACAAGTTTAAACTAGGACAGAGCAAATTCTCTTTGGGTGAATCACTTGTCTTTGGAGAAACACACTCGCTGTGAGGATTTGAAGCTCGGGTCTGAAAGGTCATGAAACCGACCGTGAGATCTGTGACAGCGGCACATGAACCATTAGTCTGATTCACAGGCTGAGACATTCACTAAAAGCATGTATAGATTTCAGGTCTCCGGGGAGGAGAGTGTTGTCATAGTCTGCTTTCCCAAATCAAGGTGTAGGTTTTCTAAAGACCTATAGCGTGATGTGTCCAAACGTGTAGACGCTGTTTTCAATGTAGTCATGTGAATCAGGGCTTGTTGAAATATGTTCTCCACCATATCCCAATTTATTTTTGAATCTCATGTCTGTTTAAAACGTTCACAATCTGCCGGCAGCACACGGGGACTCAAACCCACGACCAGAACCCAACCATCCAGCGGATTGCAGAAGACACAGAGTGAAGAGCAGCTAACAACTGATGTAATATAACAGGCATCTAAAACAGCAGACAAAAGCCTCGTGGATGAGTTCTACCCCACCCCTGAACCTGACCTTTCCTGCTAGTAAAGGCAATATCCTGTGGTTGATCTTTTCGTCTCCCTCCACCAACAGAAAACAGATGTGGAGCTCAGAGCCTACACAGAGTCCCCGGCGGGGAGGAATCTACACGGACGCAATGTGGGTTTTCCTTGCCTTCGTCAATGAGCAGACACTAACTCGAGAGGCACAGAATCAACTTGCAGATTAAAGAGTAGTCCACCAATTTAGCATGGCGCTCCTAAAACATTGTCGGGCTCATGGCACACACTTTGAGAAAACTGATACGGGAGAAGCAGAGATGTTCAGTTTATGCTTGTAGCAGCTGACGTCTCTGGTCTCAAGCAGAGATGAGGAAACAGCTACAGAGGTCAGGAAAGCTCCCTCCCTCCGGAGCCACAAAGGGCTTTCTACAGCGCTTTTTGATATATGCATTTGTTCCTCTCTGGCACGCCTCTTGATTCTGATGTGTAGAATAGGTGGAGTTGACTTTTAACATACACGTAACAAACAGGAAGGCCGAGGCATCATTGGAGGACCAAATGATTCATGAAGTGCTGAAGCAGTTTGTCAGTAGCCTCATCGTCTAGGGACCATATGTCTTCAGTTTGGACAGGAGGGCGGGACCAACCATCAACTGACCAACCCCTTGAGTCAGAACCAGAAATAAGCAACATATTCTGGAGAATAGTTTATTCTACTTTTTATTCTAAAAAAGTTTTTGCTGCCTCTTTATGACCTAAAACGGCAAATGAGACAATCAGGGAGAAAATTAGCTTTTTCTATAAACTATTCTCAATGTCTGTGGTTGGGACGGATTAAGGTCAGGGCAACGATTTACTGGAAAAGCCTATGTTAAGGCGGAGGAAGAGGAAACAGAAGCGGGGGGAAGTGAGCCGGCCTACGCACTGGGCTAAAGGCTAAGCTAAAGGCTAACCCCGTACAGACCAGCGCTCCTGAGTCTGTTCCTCGCCAAACTCCAGGTCCCTTAAAAACAAGATGGACGAGAAAGAGAGCTGCAGCGTTGTGGTGTTTTCTTGGTGTGAGTCCTGACCTCGCTACATGTGTGTGTGTCTTTTTTTTTTAACTACTTCCAAAACAAAAGCACATGCTGTCTGGACCGAGGTATTTACGACAGGTGACAGTGGAAACACTAAACTGAAAAGTCCCTTGCAGGACCTTTAATGATAATCTTCACTCACAACTTAATGTAATGTGTTGTGTTTTTTCTTGCTGGTGTATAACAGCTGAGTGTGTGTGTGTGTCTGGTGTGTGTGTGTGTGTTAATGTCACAGCTGTCACCTGAGCCACATTGCACACTGCTGAGTGGAGCCGGCCTCCTCTGTGAAACATTTGGCCGGGGTCATTCGTCTTAAATGTGTTGTTAGCACTCGCTCTCAACTGCTTCAGCTGTCAATAACTTGGGCAACTACTTAAGTCAAACTGGCTTTGTGTGTGTGGTCCAGGTATTACTCATGTTGTGAGGACCTGAATCTGTTTACATGGTCGCATCATGGAGACTTGTCGTCCTAATGGAGATTCTTCACGATGTAAATCAGTACAAGGTGAACACGTTTTGAGGTAAGAGTAAGGTTTAGGTTAAGGTTAGAGTTACGGTTGGGTACGTAGTAGTTATGGTCGAGGTTAAATATGGTAGATTTGCGATCCAGAGTTAGCGTTCGGCCAAATCAAAGTTGGCATCTCCTACTCTCACTGTGGCTCAGCTTCCACAGCGCTGTGGGGAATTCACCGCTCCAGGAGAAGTGTTGTGATAGTTGTCAGTGCGTCTGTCTTGTGCTTCGCCGGCTCGTACGACCAGCTGCTGCCACTTCGGTGTCACATCTAAGGCCTTTGATGACGGGAGGAGGGATCTCAAGCCGTGTGTGTGTGTGTGGGGGGGGGTTTCTGGTGACCAATCAGTCGCAGCTGACACAGCACGTCGCCAGGTGAGATCTCGTGGTGTCAATTGTAAATAACAACTGAAAAGTTAGTTATCAGCAATTAACAGGACCCTCTGTCTAAAATACACTGGATGTCCCCGGAATGTGGAGAATGAGCTTTGAGAAAACTGTTCCCTGCTCAGGGGTCGAGGACTTTGAGGCAGACAACTTCCTGTCGCCTTGAGCCCAGTCAGTGATCACTTGTTTTAAAATGTCAATCACACGATATCAACAGGGCTATTTTCTCTCCACAGGCAGACGCATTCTCAGTTTCTGTTTTCACAGTTGTACTCCCGATGACAAGTAACATGACTGTTGTGTGTAAGATCCGTGACGTGTCCCTTTAATTGTGTGTTCTGCTCTGGTACGTTGTGTGTGGGCAGAAAGGAATAAATATGTGGCTCAAAATTAAATAAGTCAAGAGCTGCATTATGACCACTTATAAACAACCATTTAAATTTTAAGATGCATCATAACTTCCACGCTTCAGCTCAGTTTAAACAGTCTGTTTTTATTTTGAGCTTTTCCTAGTCTTGATGACAACGTGCTTTACGGAACAGTTTTGCCATTCACCCATTCACACAGTGCACAGCGCAGCACGTCCTCTACCACACTCACACTCACACACTGTCGGGTTCAGGATCTTGCCCAAGGACACTTTGGCACTCAGGATGAGGGAAGCTGGGATCGAACTGAAGGCCTTCTAGGAACTGGACAACCCACTCTACCACCTGAGCCACAGCCGCCGCAGTAATTGGTACTTTACTGCTTAAAAAGCATGAAGTCTTTCACATTGATATGTACGTAGATCTGCTGTCTTCACCAGCATTTTCCTTGTCCTTGAATTCTTCTCTACAACACGACCAACTGCTGACACTGCTGAGTTCACCCTGAGAGCAGCCTGACACTGGGAAGTCTCGCATGGGAAACAACCGAGTGCTGGGACGGCCCTGCACGTAACCAACACGGGTTTTCATCCCACTTTCTCTCTAATGAGCTGATTACAAAACATGAGCAAACCTCAGCTTGGCCTGGAGCCAGAGTGAGAGACACAGAGAGAGAGAGAGAGGGAGAGAGAGAGAGAGAGAGAGAGAGAGAGAGAGAGAGAGAGAGAGAGAGAGAGAGAGAGAGAGAGAGAGAGCGAGGAGATGATGGCAGCAACAGGCATGTTGTGAGGGCGGAGGGAGAGGTTACAGAGCTGGTTGCTAAAGACAACCACATGTCTCTATATCCAAGCTCACTCTGCTCTGACTCTCCGCGTCTCCAGCTTCTATCTGAGCGGAGACTGTGGCCTGGCACTGAGTCAGCACCATTTGGAGTCTAATATCTCCCATCATATGGAAACGTGAAGGGAAAAAGGAGTCCAACCACCCTGCCCTTGAGGCGGCGTCGACTCTGTAGCCATGGGAGGG
The DNA here is from genome assembly GCF_009819705.1 of Hippoglossus hippoglossus. Taxonomy (NCBI): domain Eukaryota; kingdom Metazoa; phylum Chordata; class Actinopteri; order Pleuronectiformes; family Pleuronectidae; genus Hippoglossus; species Hippoglossus hippoglossus. The sequence goes on along the minus strand of NC_047171.1, from coordinate 3,310,149 downwards.
CCTAGTGTAAATCATAACTTACAAACTCCTCGCCCTCCCCCTTCCCGACACAAACCCCAGAGTTAGCAGCACAAACAAATCCCACTCCTCCTCCTCGTTCTTTCTCTGTATGTTGGCTCGAGTTTGTTGTCAGTGGCCTCGGCATAGACCCCAATCTCTGCCTCTGCATCAGATTAGGGCCTCGGGCAAACATCGCAGACAATACACCATTGTCTGCGAGCCTGTGTCGGTCTGTCTCAATGGCCCACAGTCACATAGAGATGCTTGTTGGGTGTTTGGAGAGGAAGTGATAATGATACAGTGGAGGGGAAATCGTGATCTTTTCCCCTCTTGCACTTATAATAGTGGTAACGGCGTATCATCTTTTTACACCAGCTGGCCGGAGGTTTATTTACCACAGAGCGGAGTGAGGGGTGCAGACAGGAGCCACGTCACACGACACCACATGGGCCTCAAATAACAACATATCATCATTCACATCATCTGCAGCGATGTCTTAAAATGGCCTGTTCTGACCAAACAGTGCTCGAAAAAACAACAGAGCTCCCGACTGAGTACAACATGCAATTTTAGGTGATTATGTGAAAATGACGATCCCTCACCAGCAGTTAGAAACAGTCACCAGACCAGACAATGGTCAAGTTACAATGATCTTAAAACTAAATCAGAGAGAGAAGGGATCAAGTTATCACATCTGAGATATTACAGCTAACACGTTTACACACAATTCAGCATCGTACTACCTCCTCAGTGTCAGACAGTTTGAAAAAGAAACAGGATCAAATATCGATGAATCAGGACCAGACTAATCTCCCTCGTTTTATCACCCACGATGCAACTTCGTGTTAAAGACACAGGTCTGGTAACCTTATCTCCGTCTAACTCTGCACCCACGGATGTTTGCATTTTTAAAACTTGTTGTCTTCGGCCTCGTATGATGGAAGTTGCCCAAAATGTATCAGCTTTCATGCAGCTCCCCCTGTTTCTTTACATATGCAGTAAAGTAGTTGGTTTACTAAGCTTCTCTAAACTCATCTCCCACCTTACTGTGCTGGTTTGTTTACTAATTCAAAAAACATATATAAAATAGTTTTTTATCTCATTCATTTTCACATTGAGTGTCAACATCTGTAGATAACTTTAACAGCATTTGATGTAAAAACACAACAATAGTAACTTAAGTAAAAAAATCGAGCCTAAATGATGATGAACAAAGCTGCAAAAGTATAAGGATGAAAAGATCAAATCAGTCACTTTCCATTGTCCGGGGAGTTTATCTAGTGTTGAGATAATGAAATCAGTCTCCCCATCCCCCTCCCACAAGGAGGTGACCTCCCGTGACCCGGGCAGGACACACACAGAAGAGCGGGGCTGCCGCCTCCATTGCTCTGTTGTGGGCCGACAGACAATGATGATGTTACTATTGAAATGCTTTCGGGAGACCGGGTTTCCGATGAGTCAGGGTGAGGAGAGCTCGGCCAGAGCATGACGGGAAGAACTTTGTACTGCGCACGTGATGACACACCATGCATCACACAGGGTTCACTGTATACACACGAGTGAATGTGTTGAGGTTTTCCTGTCTTTGTGGAGATAGTGGAGCTGGCTGTGGTCTGATGTTTCTTCTTCCTCTGCAGTTTAAGAATAACAGAGCCGCAGGAAGAGGAACAGGGTTATTAGACTTGGAAAGAGAGTTTTCCCTGAGAAAACCTGTTTCTACAACAATTACATTTGAGTCCCTGCTTTGGATGAGGGGGGGGGGGCCTCCGGTGACTGATGAGCCCAATTGGCCAGTAATGAGCTTGTCAGTTATTTTACCATGCAGCCCTTAAAACGGCTTGTTAAACACACATCAGCCTCCACCGTCGTGTGAGTGTGTGGAGGCCAGACGACGGGAACGTGCTCCTTTGACGGCGGCGCTGCAATCCAGCCTGACCTCAGGTTTTGTGCGGGGATTTGAGTGTCCACTCGTAGCTGCTCTGGTGCAAAGATAGAGAAGCGCGGGGGATGTGGGGGGTGAAACGTGCAAACCTCACCCTCCACTCTCTCTCTCTGTCGCCGGATAGGATGTGAGCCCATTTAACCTCGCACACTTGAGGGAGAATGAGCCGGACGCCTCGACGGGAGTGAAACAACAGGCGTTTGGACCGGCGGGGACCATCCTGTGCTGTCCCCCGTTTGAAAAGCAAAGGATCCAGTGAAGGGCTCTACAGATGAATGAAAGCGAACGTCTCTCTCTCTCTCGCTCTCTCTCTCTCTCTCGTTCTGCCACTTCTCCTGCCTCCTGAAGTGTGGACTGTAAGCGATGGTGGCATCGTTCAACACGTGGCTGCGGGCGCCAGGCCTCACAGGCCTCACACAGATGCAGTCGGACTACTTTTAAAAACCAATGGACAATGAATGAAACCAGTTTTTAATCATCTAAATAGTTGTTAATTGAAGCCCTCATTATGGATTACAGTCTTAAATTATTTGACGTCTTTATTATCTTACAGTTCTGACACAGAGAGTAATGTCAAGTCAACGCACACATCCTGCTCTATAACTGTGTTCTCATTTAAACTGCACATCCTAAATGTGTGTGTTTGTCCTTAAAGACACAAAAACTTCTCCAGAAAGTTACAGTTTCCTGTTTCCTGTGCCATAAAAAAAAAGAGCTAAAAAACACAAGATGCTCTTGACTGACCGGAAGGAGAAATCCACAGTTTTAGATATCAAAAACATATTATAGATGAGGTGTTGGAGTCAGTCTGATCCCGTAGTGAGATCAAACATCGATCTGGTGAATATCTCTGACGACAAAGTAGTTTAAGTCTATGTTATTCTATGTTGTTTTAATAATATAAATACAAAAATTGGTATTTTATTTGGTACATTTTACTCTTCGAAGTCAAGCCTCACAAGAAAGAATGATATAGTATTTTCCACACAGGGAAACAAGCAGCTAATTAATTAAACACTGGTGCCGGCAGGGTGTCAGCACATAATGTGTAAGTGAGGGGTCAGATATTGTATTTTATTTTTTAAATATATTTTTAAGTTAGGATTCCTTCTTCTCATCATACAGATGTACAAGTCAGAAGCTCTGGAGTTTCTCAGGCCAGCCCCCTAAAGCCCTGCAGAGTGTCCAGATGAGCCTCTGGAGGACTCACCTACCAAATAGGCCAAACTTCAGAAGCACACGAAGAACAGTGAAGTCGAGTCTTTACACTCAGGCTAAATGTTAGAAGTCCAGTGGAAACACTGTGTGAGGCACTGACCCTGAACTGCAGCACGTTCAGCAGCAGGTCAGAGGTTTACACGCTGCTTAAGGGGAAAAAGCAGCAGCTCCCCTTCATCCGCAGCCACTAAATTCCAGTGCAAACATCTTTCAACCAGTGAGGCTCCCACAAGGCCTCCACCACACCACACCACACCACACCACACCACACCACAGCACACCGAGCGCATCCCAGTCCTGAGGTGACAGGCGGCTGAATGGCTCCACTGGTACGCTGCAGTGTCTTCGCTCAGTGAAATGAGATTCCAGTCGGGGTTCTCGCTCTTTTTTTTTTCTTCTTCCTCTTCTCCAACTTTTGAGTTTACTCAGCAGGAGTGGGTTGGTTGTGGTGGAGGAGGAGGAGGAGGAGGAGGAGATGGTGGTGGTGGTGGGGTGCCCCCCCCTCCTCAGTCACTCAGACCTCACCCTCCTCTCTGTCCCTGTACGCTAGACTTCATCGGTATTTGCTTTAACCCCCCCACACACACACACACACTCCCACCTCCTCTCTCCTCCTCCTTGGCCTATACCCCTCCAACACACACACACACACACACACACACACACACACACACACACACACACACACACACACACACACTCGGTCACTCCTTTTCCAGTATTTGACTCATTAAATTTCCTGCAGATTTCCAGAAACGAGGCAAAGAACGACAGTGGATCAATAAAAACGAGGCCCTGGTCTCCGAGGCGATGCACAGGGCAGCGGCCGGGGGGGGGGGGGGTTGCAGATGAAAGTGACACGGCCACTGTGGAGTCTCTGAACGCCGCGGAGCCCCCCCGAGCTGAGGCTGAATGAGCTGAATGGGCTCATCCATTCTTCACTCCTTTCACTCTCCGTAGGCCCTAACTGTTCATTCCTTACAATGGGCAAACGCACTAAAAACTTTTTTCCTTTTTTTTTTCTTCTTCTCATGCAAATCGCCTGAGCCCTGCCTGGGTTTGTCATCATGTGAAGAGGAAAACACACACGCATGCATTCGTACTCAATTAAACTGTTACTGCTATTTGAAACTTATAAAACATTCATTTTGTTTTTGAACACCAACGATTTTCCAACTTTTCTAGGGGCAAAAAAAACAAAACAACAATCGTCCAAGGATCCATTTGGTTTTCAAATGTGAATTACATGCAAAAACAGTTTGTTTTTAATTAGGATGTGGGTCAGAACAACTGTGTGGGGACTCGTGAGTCTGCACATGAGTTTTGGGGAATCGTTAGCAGCAGCAGCGCCTGTGAGATCGAGGGGGGGGGGGAAGCCAACAGCAAATCTATCTGGTTAAGGGCCCCACAAAGGCGTCAAGTGTTTGTTGACTGCTCAGGCTGGAGAGCAAACAGTCAACTTTGAATCTTTGATCAATAAGTACACATGTCACCGGGGAGGGATGAGTCCCCGGCTGCTGCTGACACTCCACAGGTTGTGTTCTTTGCTTAGTAGCATTAAGAGATTAAAAAGTAAAGTGCTCTAAAAAGTGAGAAGAGAGAGAGAGAGAGAGAGAGAGAGAGAGAGAGAGAGAGAGAGAGAGAGAGAGAGTGTGTGTGTGTGTGTGTGTGTGTGTGTGTGTGTGTGTGTGTGTGTGTGTGTGTGTGTGTGTGTGTGTTTGTGATTGTTTTTCATTAAGTGTGAAAATAGAAGAGAGGTGTTTTCCTTGATGTTGGGAATGAACTTGTGGGTTTGCAGAGTTGTTTTAATCTTTTTTCCTCATCTTTTTGATTTAACCATGAAATTTCAACCAACTTTGCATTTTCTGTGGACTTCAGAGGAAAACAGTAGAATACAGTTTGTGTTAAAGTGTTGAAAGACGAGTGGGGGGGGGGGGGGTTGGCGCCGAGCTTTCTGATCACATCTCTTTCCCATATGGATCAAGTTGCAGGACAAGAATTTTTTGGATTCCTGTGTCAGATAAGTTCAAAGTGCAAATGAGATGTGCTGCTGCCCGGAGCCTCATCTGCTGCTGCCGCTGCCCTGAGCAAGGCAGCAGACAGCAGGAGGAGGAGGAGAGTGTGTGAGCATATAGAAAACACACAAAACAAATGAAATCAAACTTCTCCCCAAAACTCACACATCACCACATCACCACACAAACGTCCTTCTCACCTTCTGTGTCTCTGTCCTCTCGCGTCTCTCCGCCGCAGCTCCTCTTCCACTTATTTTGTCCCGAGGAGGAAAAAAAACTTCGCCCTGGAGTCGGATTCCCGGAGCCTACAACGACTGCGCCGCTGGCACCAGCTCCGGAACACGCACAACGCGAAACTCCATGAACCGACTTGGGGACAAAAAAACTTTCTGTTTTAAAACACGCAAAGTTTGCAGGGCATCGCCAGCCCCTGGTTGTGTCCCGGGGAGAGAGAGAGAGAGAGAGGGAGGGAGAGAGAGAGAGAGAGAGTCTCAGTGCGCGGCACAAGTCGAGTCTAACTTTTTCTTACAATCCATCTTCTTCTTCCCGGGAGGTGCGCTCGCGACTGCACGCGCGTCCTCAGCAAACTAACATCGTGCGTAAAAACAAAAAAAGAGGAATCTTCTTCTTCTTCTCGCGAGTAAAAAGTTTGTGGAGTCGCAGCGGGTTTGGCTTCACTCGGCAGTTGTTGCAGAGACATGCGGTGGTGTTGAGATCCTCAAGCTGCCGATCTGTTTTCAATCCCCCCCTCCTCCTCCTCCTCCTCCTCCTCCTCTTCCCCCCCCCCCCCCCCCTCGCTCCCTGGTGAGTTGGGCCATTTGCTGCACCAGATGGGCCGGGCTAACTCAATCCAGCAGTTGGGAGAGGGCAGGAAAAAAGTTCAGATAAAGTTTCATTTACTGTTCGATTCTCCACGGGCTTCACGGTTGTGCATGTGCCGCCCGTGCAATGCGCTTGTGTCCGCGCGTTATCAAACACTGCAGCTGCAGGAGTCAGTGACCGTTACGTGAAGTTCCCTTTACGGTTAGAAAACGAGAGCTTTTAACGTGTTTTTTCTCCCAGTGTTTCTTTGGGAGTGGGTGGACTGGTAATCAAGACGCTCTCTGATCTGCAACTAAAACCCCAAAAGTCACATGCACCAACAAATGCAAACCGAAGCCTGTAGTTACAGTCAGGGCTTGATGATTTAAACAAAAAGAAAGAGACAACAATCTTCATAATTCATGCTTTGTGTGTTCCCATCCAGGCCTTTTCAACTGGGCTGGACCTTTTATTTATTATGTGGATCATGTGGATTTCACCTAAACCAACCCTGGGGTGTGCAGTATACTTATTTAGAAGGAAAGTCAAGAGATGATGGATTCAGATTTTTGGGGTAAAAGTGGCAAAATGTGCTGACAGTGTTATAAATATGTTTTATATTTAGAATCTTAATGTGCAGAGTCTAACCAGTAACTACAGGCCTGTTTGCTAAATGAATATAATAGAAAATGTAAACAACGCATCTTCCAGTTTGTACTTATGTGTTGTACTTGTGCAAATTCCACACGACAACATGCATCTCAGGCTCGGTTTAAATGTTTTGAACAGTTAAGACGTATCTGTAACTACTTAGTTGTGTTTTTGTACTTGTTTCTCTTGGCTGGACACTATACAGCCCCGGCAGTGCACAGCTTGATGGTGTATTTTATCAAATGTAGTATAGTTGTCAAAGTACTAAGCACTGAGTTTGTTGTCAATGAATGTGAGAGGCTGTTTGCAGCGTGGTTTGATATGCACCATGATAACAGCACAATATTAGTCATTAACAAACACCTCAGGGTTTTAACAGCTGATTCATGACTGAACAGTTAATGTCCTTTAATCAAAGTAATGAAAGTAAAACTCATTTTAATGTCTCTTTAAGTGAATTTTCATGTTTTTCCTACAGACTTCTGATTTAATTTTCTATTTTATTTTACTGGCACAACTGACAAAGGCTTCCTCATTTCAGAATTGAACTTTAAGTATGAAAAGAGAAGAACAAACCTATTTCAGGTTTGTGATGTTCGGTATAAATTGTAAAAATGTGTAGATTGTATTGAATAGTTTCACATGTAAGCAGCGTTGTGTAGGTGGTCAGAGTGGAGATGAATTTAAGTGCTTATTATTGTTGACATAACAAAACATTGTGTTTTATGAACTCCTCCATAACAAGAGCAGAACTACAATATTCACCAAAATACAAAAAAACCCACGTACACAAATAAAACGTTCCAAGAGGCAGTTCAGCATCTGAAACCTTCAAGTCTTTGTTGACTGGTGAGAGGCTCCACAGCAGAGACGTGAGGCAACAAGAGGTGGAGAGGTGGAGGGGATGAAAAGACCCTGAGTCGCTGAATGATTGTCGGGCCCGGCTGTGCTGCCACCTATTGTCTCTCTCTACATTTGCATCATGCCTGAGTGCCCACTCTCAACACCGGCCTGTGCACATGAGCGGCCTCTGCAGCTCCCTGTGCCTCTGGGCCTGTGCACGGCCTCAAAGGAGGGTGAATGGCGGAGTCAGGCTCACTGGCCCTCTCTCCCGTGCTGCTATGGTCCTACAAGCAGGAATTTTAATGAGCTGGCCGAGCTTTTCTGATTGCAATAATAGAGGAATGTCACCGCAAAGTACTGACAGCAAAGCTGCTGGGGAGAGAATCAAAGAGGGAGGAGGAGGAGGAGGAGAAGGAATAAAGATGGAGAGGCGAGGAGAAGAGCTGAGGATCACAGGAGATTATAAGATTATAGTTTGACCATATTACCTCATACATTCTTCAGTGATAACATCTGCAGCTTGTGATTTCAGACTGTTTATGTGAATTTATCGTCCACGTTAGTAGATAATCTGAAACTAATTCTGATGTGATCTTGTGGTTAAACATCCCAATAACAATCAGTTGATACATAATTTTATAAATACTTTGCATAGTTTCCATCTGATACCGGTTATACATAGATTAGTGATCATTTTATTTTACATTCCTTCTGTCATGTTCATATGGTGCACATTTGAAATTAATCTGTGCCTAATTTATCAGTAAATTGTTTAGATTTTTTAAACTATATCTATTCATAATTCAATAATAAAAATAATTTTGTTCTAAATTAATTATACTTCAGTTCCAGTGTTGAATGAAAAATAGCTCAGTGATGGAAAATGTTGATGTGCACATGGGATTAAATGTTTTTCTGTCCAAGAAATTAAAAACACATATTTTCAGTTAAAGGGCGACTGATTTGTTTCCATTTAAAAACTAGTATATTCTTGTAATACTGCAACACAGTGTCCACTAAAGTGACATGAACACAACATAAAAAACTGTGGTGATGTATTTGTTATTAGATGAAATATTAAGAAAGCCTTGTTCTGCTCACTGTGGCAACAAATGAGTCTTTCAGAGTCCAACCCTCCACCTGAGACCCAGAATCACTGCCGTCACATCCGTTTATGGAGTGAATGAGGTAAGTGAGGTGAGGGAGGCGGCCCTCTGCTGGAGCACAGAGGAGACCTTGTCCTCTTATCTGCTCATCACTGAGCTCCATTCACTCCATCTCTCTGTGCCGCTGACGGCACCGCAGGGTTTTCTCAGGGCAGCAGACGGCTTCACCTCCACCTGCGTCTCCCAGCAGCCGGGAAAAGGTTCAGGCTGGAGACACACGTGTGGATGAACGTTAAAACCAGAGAGTAGTAGTGGGATCTGTTAGACTTACAACAACAATAAAATAAATATATCTTAAATGTGGAAAAAGCAATAAAAAATATCAGTCGGTATTGTTGTTGTCATAATAAAAACAAGACTTTATGTAACACTTTTCAAAACAAAGTTAAAAAAGTGCTTTACAAGATGAAATGATGAGAGCAATTAAAGAACAATTAGAATTATGAGAAATTATTAATCAAAAGAAGCCAATAATAAATGTAAAATAATTGAAATAATCAAATATCGGTTTAGAGCATAAGCCGGTCTGATGCATTAAAAAACTAATTGTATTTGAATGTGATTAAAAGAGGATAAGCTGCATTTTGGATGAACTGCCATGAATGTACACATCACTGACTCAGACTAGTGTAGAATGAGTTACATTAATCTAAACATGAGAAATTAAAAGCATGTACAACAATCTTAAGATTACTCCTGGATAAAGCTGATTGGACAACTGTATTAACATGATTATTATTATGAGAATACACAGAGTTTTTCAAGTTTTGATTTCTTAATAATTTAAGATGTAAGCAATGTAAAATACTAATTAAACAATGTAAAAAATGTAACTCTCTAATGTTATTAGTGAGATTTCTTAAAAAAAAAAAAGTGGGTTATATGTCTGCCTATTTGTTATCTGACTATATTATATTATTTAACATTACACAAGTAAATGTATATTTGTATAACCTCTCATTACAGGTTGGAGGTTTAATGTGTACATGAGAGCATTTGAAACAAAGAGCATCCATGGATTTCACATTATAGTGAAAAACAATCTATAGTCACAGGTTTGTATTTCCTGATGCTTTAAGTTCAGTTCAGTAATTGTGCTTCATCATATCTGCTTCTTATTAACACACCACGATGCTCTGAACATTGAATCAGTACTTTGAACAGGCGACCTCTTCAGCTCTAAATAAGGACATTCAGTCCGTTACTTTAAAGAGCAGCAGTGACGGTATTTCTTGATAAATGCTGCCCTCTATTTGTCATGTATAGTATTGCAGTTTGATGGACATTAAAGGTTCAGTCAGTACATTTTCTCTCATCATTAAAACTACACACTGACTATTTGAAGAGTTTCCCCCCTCCATTAAAAATGGGCGTTTCTCAACTGATCCTGAAGTAAACATATATTTACTGCTGTGATTAGAGCACACACACACACACACACACACACACACACTAATATTGGTACTTATATGGAGGTGTAGTGTTATTAGCATTAACCGCAGCAATTAAAGCAGCACCAACATTACTATTTATAATAATAATAATAATAATAATAAATAAATGCAAATTCTTCTGAAAGCATCGTCACTTTGCACCGTTTGCACTTTTTAATAACAAACAAAAGTACAGGAAATATGTAGTTGCTTTTCCAATCATATCTTGTGATGAGAGATTTGTAATGTATTGACTGGAACTGGGGTGAATCAGATCCAACGTCAGAGGAGCACGGTGGCAAAACGGTGATAATATGTCCAGTGAGCCACATGTGGTGCAGTTCTCATGATGGAGTCATGAGTAAAGCTGAAAGTGAAAGAGCAGCGTCTGACCCCTGGAGGACATTTGGCCTCCGGGTGTCTTGCCCACAGCGGTGAGTGTTTTGTTGTGACAGAGTTTGTCCTGCGCTCGGAAGCCTCCATTAGGTTCCTGACCAGACATTTGTTCTGGCTCCACTTTGAGGAATCTTCTTTACCAGCATTTCTCAAAGTGGCCTTCACAAAGGAGCATCCGTCCGGAGGTACGACAGCTACGGAATAGCCCTATAAACCGAATGGAACTGTCTTAGTGGCCATTTCCTCGCCCTGGGTGGTAAATCACAGTGTTTGTTGCAGGGAGGTTTACGTTGTTTGTGCACAATCTGCCACCACTTCAAAGCTGTGGGAGGGGACCCAGAGAGAGGGGGGGAGGGTGTTGTCCCCTTCCAGTGACTCACGGTCAACCTCAAAGGACTTGGGTCTATGACATCCGGTCCAGGGGCGTTTTGTTGGCTGAGCCGGGAGATGTGGTCAAGATGTTGTCATTGTTGAGGCCTCGAAAGTTCAGCAGGTGGGGAACACGTCATTTCTCGGATTTAAGGCCGATCTGTAATTTTACTCTCCTCTACAGGAACAATTACAAGGCTGCCGGTCTCTGCTGTGACTTTCTCTTTGGGTTTCCTTCATCTCCCCTCTGAGGACCATGAGAACACACTACAAGCTCTGACCCAGGCCTAGTCTCTTGACCACAGTAGCCGTCTGCAGACAAAACCCCACCGCAGCCGTCACAGCCTGCTGAGTGAGCTGGCAGTACGGCAAGCCACAAGTGCCCTATCTTCTCTGACTCACGAGGCAGTCTGGCTCTCCAAGTCACGGCATTGTGTGACACAGTGCACATGGAAGAGCATCAGACGTCAACACACCCGCACCACTAATCACACAGTCTCTCTGAGGGGAGGAATCGGTGAGGGGGTTCTGTGATGTCTCCAAATGATCCAGTAAAAAGTTTCCCCTGCTGTTACGGTAAAATCTCACATTAGAGAAAGGTTTACAGCTGGAGCCTGTGTTTTATTTTATAGACGTAATAAATGTGCTTTTATTGTGTGTGTGTGTGTGTGTGTGTGTGTGTGTGCAGAGTTTTGGATTCTCACTCAGAGTCCTGATCAGGTGCATTACCTGTGGTGAACACCAGGAGGTACTGGTGATCTATTTTTGCCAGTGGTCCCAACAACGTGTTAAAAAAACCATGAATTGAGATTCTTTACTGTGTTGTGTTGGTATTCTATAGATTTTAGTGCAGATAAAGACATCATATGTTCATTGTGTCTTTGCAGCACAGACCAACAACATGTTCCTTCCAGAGAAGACACAACATTCCACAAGAGAGAGAGAGAGAGAGAGAGAGAACAGGGGGATGACTTACAGCTGATGTCCCAAGATTCAGAGACAATGACATTGTTATATATAGATATATATTCACCCATAAGCTATAGATGTGACCCGGTGTCCTTTAGGAGGTCGATTTAAACACTTCAAATTGTGTAATTTGACACAATAACTCAGTTTCTGCTTCAGAAAGGTGTGAATCCTCAGGGCCGGGTTGACCTGCGAGCAGATCCTGGGTTAAACTGGGCTTTGGACTCTCTATTGATCCACTCATTAGCTCCACTCTGTGTGCACTGTGCATGCTCCCTGTTGAAGAACCAAGCACACGGCAGGTTAAGCTCGTTTTATTTATTTATATATTTCGCCTTTAGGCCGAGAAAATCAACCTGTGTTCGTTTGATGGGATGGTAGTTTCCCCCAAGTTTTCTCCGTATCAGGCTGTTGGGACCAGATCCTCTTTAAAGATGTCAGCATGATTCAGATGAGATTCTTGTCAGGTGGTCGAACAGCATCAGAAAACACACATTCAGTCGCACCTCAACAGTATCGATGACAGCAGCTGAAAAGAAATGTAAAACGACTGAAAATAGGTGGAAGTCGTCTCAAAGGGACAAAATCCAGCCTGGGTATATTGCTGTATAAAGGTGGTGTGTGGGGGGGGGGGCTCTGTGTCCAGGGGCTCATTCTCTCATAATCTGTCCATGGTCTAATTGCTTTGTATTACCAAACAAGACCATAATTAATTATTGATAAAAATCTCCTGACTTGCAGTAAACCTGGGGCCCGGAGGTATCCAGAGAAACACCAACGTGGTCCCGAAGCCACGCCGCTCCTCACCGTGACTCTGTAATACATCTGTATAATGAGCCCCTTTGTCACATTCAGGCAGATAACAACCACAAAAGGGAATTTTTTTAATTCGATTGGGGGCTTTTATTGGGACCGTCTTTAACAGGATTACTGAGATATCTAGAGATGGAGATAAACACTTCTAACAGACAAACACGCTCATTGTGAAGTAAAAAGTGCAGCAGGTTCGGCGACGGCCGGCCTCGTATGTGAGAGACCTCCCAGCGATCTTCGCAGTGATCTACGGTGCTGATACGAGGCAGCGGGAAGAAAGACACACGTCTTCACCTGAGGCCATCGCAGCAACATCCGCTCCGGTCTTAGATTTCGATTTCTGCGGTGGCTGTTCCTGACAGTGAAGCAGGAAAGCGTCTTGGTTGGTCTAAGTTACAACATCCTGTTGTTCATTGACTGGAACAATCTGTTTGAAATTATACCAACCACTTCGCCCACATTAACACAATTAACTTATCAGCTGACCGGTCTTCAATGCTTTCCGCCAGATTCCGAGAAACTGAACACAGAGGCGATCTGAGGACCCTTCGACGCTTTTCTCCAGGTGACAGCTGCTATTGTGTGGTGCTCCATTGTCTCAGGAACCCGCTCATCACTGATCTACTGTATAAAAGCACCTTTCATGGCCCTGGGACTGCTGCGGCCGAAACGTGAGATGACGGGCATGCGTCAAAGCTGCGCTCCCAGCTGCCGATGTCGAGATAAAAGTCGGTGACTGTGTGCGTCACTCTCTTGTCATGGTACTTTGAATACTATCAGCTCTCTTTCATGCCCAAACACGGAGGGCCAGTTTGAGGAACCCCAGGGAGGGATCAGGCCAAAATATGCAGGCCAGATCTAGATACACATCGCTGGGTTGGGCCTCGGAGAATAAAAGGCCGGCAGATGAGGGGAAAGGAATAAACTGCCCCTCATCTCTTCATCTCCTGCCCATGTTTCTGTATTTTCGATGTTTTCTTTCTGTAACTCTTTCGGTTCCATGTGTACGTGATGTCTCTTCTTTTTCAGCCTGCAACTAAAAACTATTTCTCTTAGTTCATTTTTTATTCTATATCATATCAAAGGATCATGAGTCCTACTGGCCTGAGGGTTTACTGACACTAACCATGTAGTTCCTATGTCCCCAGTTTAAATCCAACTGAGGATTCTCATCCGTCATATTTGATGAAGTTAAAAACTGCTTGGAAAGTGGTTAAAAATCTTCCCAGTTACAAGTTGTTCTCTGTTTGATTGTTTTGTTTTATGGTGAATGAGAAATACATGAAGTTCCCATTTGTGAGAGACTTAAAGTGACATTTATTTGTATTCTTCCATAAAACGACTTACACACTCTCTTGAATTAGACAGTGGACTAACTGTTCGAGCTATTACTCCAGTCAAAGTGAAATGTCACAGTGAAGTGTTTCACATGATAAAACTAAGAGAACATTGAATTATGACCACATGTCAGAGCATTATTCATTTTATACACTATTAGAGTGTTTGCTTGTATATTTAATGCGTTTTAATGCTGTAGCTGGTCCAGGTGGAGCTGGTTAGAGGTAAAACCTGCACACACAACAGGTATGTAAATGTAATACATGTACTTTATTCCATGGATTGCATCACTTTGGAGTTTGGCATTAAAACATTGGATGTTTAATCTGGAACATCAAAGTGTAGTTCTGTGAGCGTCTACTTTCTATCTGAGCTCCGTCTGAGGGCTTTCAGGCACCTGTCCACACGGCGTTACCTCAACACTATGCAGACGTATGAGATCAAGGCCATTCTCTCCTGACATGCCTTCCTCTTTCTGTTTTCATTATAGTCGGCCTGTGATGTATTACACAGTCACCTCGCCGACTGGCCAGCTCGATGCTGCGTCTCAAGCCAAAGATCTGGCGATGACCGAACCGTCTGAGAACCTCAAACCCCGAGACAGACTTAGAAATCTGCGTGTTTTGGTCTCCAGAGGATCGACCCTCTCAGATATGATGGGAGGTGGGGGCTGGGGATAGATATATATATATATATGTGCCACATCTGAGAACTTTGATTATTCAGGGGGAGTCACACAAGAGAAAAAGTGTAGAAGTTTGGGAGTTTCCCTGCTGCTTCTTGCTTTTGTTGTCGTCTCCCACCGCAGCTTTGGGGATTCAGCGAAGGTGCTTTGATGTACCATTAGACGAGCTCGTAAGTGACAGGCCGATGGTGGGGGGGGGCGTTCGGTACAGACAGGTGAGTGATGATCTCAGCCACATGAACGACGATGAAAGACAACAAACCCTTTGCCTTGTCAACAGCCTCAGACCTACTGTAAAAACACCTTTTAGACCCATGAGGAGGAACGAGTGGGATTTCCTTCAGGAGTGCACTTAGCACCTCCTGAGTCCAGGACCCGGGGGACCATGTCTAACGTCACTCATGTGGAGACACACAACTTAACTAATGTTGTTTGGGAAACTTATACATTTGAAGTGTATAGGTGGAAAAAAAAACAAACATCTGCGATTGATGGCTGAGAGAGATCAGCCGGCAGTGACTGACGCTGTCCCTATTGGTATCTGATACATATCCGCAGAGCAAACACTAGCCTCATATCCCATTACCTAATCCCACATATACTGTGTTGTGTGTTACTAGGTATTTTAAGGACAGAAGCAGAGAACAAAAGGTCTTTTATAGTCCTGAAGCATAGTCCTGTTTTTCCACGAAAACATGTGGCCAAAGTGTAAGGGCAGCTATAGAAACCAAGTAAACAGGTCTCACACATGACATGTAGGCCACGGCATGTAGGCCACGGCATGTAGGCCACGGACAACTCATATGTGATGAAGGCCAGACTGGGCCAAGTTCTTGACCCGGTTTAACCTCTGCAGTGTCAGACCGCGGTCCAGAAAGAAAGCAGGAGGGACACGAGAAGCTGAATGTCCTCATTTCACAATCCTAACACCTCCGCTTGGCAGGATTCCCTTTAAGTCCCTCACCTGAGTGTCGCGTGTGGGTGGAAGTGGCTCGATGGCTTCGCTAAAGGCTCAGTAAGCATTTTCCCACTTTGCTCTCATGACATTTCGCCTCGTGGATTTCATTGGACGGATTGTGACATATCTCTCTCTGAGATTTCTCACACCACTGCAATTTCATGGAGGTGAGTCGAATCTTGTTTATGGACCACACAGGATTATATTTGTCTGATTTGTCTTTTCAGATAAATCTGTTATCCTGGACGATCTATAGACCTAAAGCCTGTCAACAGTTTATTTCCTGAATGAAAACGTTTGGTGTCGCAGCATTTCTCTAGAGCCAAGTTACCAGAATCCTGTTTCTGTGTTTAATTATTTTTTTGTCCTTATCTTTTTCTGACACACTACTCCATTTGGAAATTGCTTCGGTAGAAGTTACTCCCAGTAACAAACAATTCTGGGAGTGTAGTTTCTGAGAAGTTGTGACTGATTTCACTTGATTTCATTAACTACGATGAAATATGTCCATGAACGACCTTCCAATGAGAAGACGTGAAGGCTCCAGGGTCATTAAACAATAAGATGAAACTATATTAACTCGGTAGCGAGCGCACCTCTGCCAAGGCCTAACAGTCCCCTAATGAAACCACAATTCAATTTACTGGATTTTTTTATTTTTATTTGGATCTGCACCAAATTGCACACACTCATAAATTCCAGTCCCCTAAATATGCCAGATTATTATTTTTTTAACAAGATCCACTCATTCTTGGAGAAAACAACACAAATTCAGAAAACGCCCTTTCTAGCAATGTCTGAGAAAATGAAAAAAAAAAAATAATAAATCCTGGATCTTCACCAAAAATTGAATGTTTTGCTCATTGCACCACGTCTTCACAAAATCTCATGGAAATCGGCTGAGTGGATTTTGCGTAATCCTGCAAAGTAACTAACAAACAAAAGAAGTTAGAGGGAGTTCAAAAATGATATCTTCTATAATATTTATATAACTGTCTATTTGTTTGCATTGATGAAGAAAAGAAGAGCGATGGTGGAACAGACTGATTAGTGGATATCGAGCTGGTCTTTGGAGACAGACCAGTGAGTAGGTCGAGTCAGGAGACTGGACAGGCTGGTGAGAATGGACCCGAGGCAGAAGTGAAACAGCAATGATCAAAGTTTAAAAATAAAGAAATAGGACAAGATAACTCATTGCAGACCAAAGTGCTGCACGGCCCGGGTGAACTGACGATCTGGTGAAAGATGGAGTGAGCAGGAGCCCGAGTCTTGTGGAGTGGACGAGCTAATCTGGAACAGGTGCCCAGTTGGAATGGTGGGAAAGAGCCGTGATGCCTCGTCGAGCAGACACACACAAACACAAGGAAAGACAGAACGTGAGACAGACACATGAGGACAAAATGGGGGAGAAGCAGAGCAGCGACACGAGCAGTTGGAGTGAATCAGATTTACCAATGCTGCATCTTTTCAGACTTAAAAGCTCCAGTGTGTAAGATTTAGGTGAAAGGATCTATTGGCAGAAATTTAATATAAAATAATCCTAGTGATGTTTTCACTCGTGTGTTACATGTAAATTGTACAAATTGTTGGTTTCTTTACCCTAGAATGGATCCTTTATATTTAAATACTTTATATTTAAATACTTTATATACAGGAGAGGGTTCTCTCTACGGAGGCCGCCATGTTTTTTACAGTCGTCAAAACTGGACAAACTAAACCTTTTAAGTTTCTATGACAACTGAAGCTAGCACAGGTTCTCTTTCATGTTTGGAAGGAGAGGGTGAGATGAGGGGTGTTCAGCTGCAACGTGACACTTCACCACTAGATGTCACTAAATTCTACACACTGAACCTTTAATTGTCGGACGAAAACTTAATCGAAAGCAGTTTGACTCAAATGCTCACTTTTAAATCTTAGTGACAGCGGAGTTTTAAATCAGTGCACCTTTGAATTCCAAGCCAGTGGCAGAGTGTGGCACGATGTGTTTGCATCTGATGACGGCTGTTGCATTAGTGGGGTCGGGTGGAAGTAGATGCTTTGCTCAAGGGCACACCAACAGTAGTTAGTTACTACAATAGACTTTTAAGGCATTTAACTGACATTCCGTGTATGTAGGATGGATCGGAGCCATCGGAGAATTGGACCCGGCACAGTAGTGAAAAACACTGAAGCCTTCTGGCAACCCAGAGATCTGCTGCCCTGTATTACAACTACAAGTGTAATCACAGTAATCTGACTGAATCCCATTATAGCACTACCAGAGTCTAGACAGCGTGATCTCTGCACCGCTCTAAACTCTCCACTCATAATGTCATCAGCGAATATTATACGATTACATTGTTCCCACACATACAAACAAAGGCCCAGAGGTCGCATCCACAACACACACACACACACACACACACACACACACACACACACACACACACACACACACACACACACACACACACACACACAGAGCCATCCCCCATCCAACAATAATCCACCTAAATCAAACAACGGCATAACCCTACATGATATCAGGCAGAGCAGAGGATTTGCGATCTCTCAAAAAAAAAACGGCAGAAGAGATGAATGCGTGGAATCTGTCTCTCTAAGCTGTGTTTTATTGTGTATGCACATGCATACACAATAAAACACACAATTCGCCCCATCTCCTTTCAGTACGCCCAGTGGTTTCTCTGCAAAGTAGATTGATTGTGCTTAATAGTCTGCTTTAAGAGGTAGGACATGTTCCAGACAAACACGTGGATTAAAGAGCACAGGAACACACTGTAACCACCGGCAGATGAAAATGGTTTTTATTGGATTTTGTCTGCCAAGCTGAAGTTAAAACTGTCCCCATGAGCACGAGTTCACATGTCCTGGTGGGTTAAATGAGGACATCACCACCCAAAGACACAAAGACTGATGTGGCAGGAGTGAAACAATTGCAACTGCGGTGTCCCCAAGAAGAAAAGGTCAATCTGGTTTAAAACGTGAATCTGTTGACCTGCTGGTGGTGGGACTGGGATGTTTGTAGATGTACATGTTATCATATTATAAAAATGGATTGAACAGCTAAAGAAACTCACGAACAAACCCAGAGAGGAATGACACAGTCTGTTGTGAACATCGAGGCAGACGTCTTGGGTTGGCGTTCATAGTTTTTCGTGTTTACGTGATAAACCATATTTTACCTTAAAATGTATAAAATGTAACACAAACATTATATATCTTGTTGACTTGTGTACTTACATTATCCAAATCCCAAATTTTATTCAAGGTAACGGGACGGTTCATTAAATGCGTCATGTCTTTGGCTTTGTCCGTCTCTGCTGTAACATCTGGTGCAAATTACGTATGTTGATGTATTAGTTTATTTCCAAACAGCCTGAAGACCGAACGTAGAGCACCTAGCTGACTCTTCACCTCGGCTCTCACTACCTCGAGCCAACGTGCTTCCATTTGTGCCTACCGGCGTCTCGTGTTTACAGTTCACATTGCATTTAGTCCAAACACGAAGTCCTCAGTGTGCTGCTTTTCACACAAGAGCCTTTTGTCTCTTCTCCTAAAGACGGCTGTGTTCGAGCCGTACAAGCCGTAGATAGTTATCTGTGCTGGCTCAACCATAGATAACCTTTGGAGACCTGTTGGATGTTTTCCTGAAGGGGGGGGGGGGCACTGGTGCCTCTTGACACCAACAGTTTCTTAGAAAGTCCTTTGACAAGCAGCTATTCTCTAGAGTGTTGCAGTACAAAAGCAACGGCTGAATGTGAGTTCAGGTAGACAACGTGGATGCACTTCTACAGATGCTCACAGTTAGTGTAACACACATCTAATTCACACTTGAGGGGGGGTGTAGTGAGGACTCATTATTTTGATGCTTCCTGCTGAGCTGGAAACTCGGTTTTAAAGGTCCCATATTGTGAAGGTGATATTTCCGTGTCTTATTACGATTAAGTAATAACCCAGTAAGTCTCGGTGCTATATAAATGCTGTGTGATTTGAAAACTAAAACCCACCCACCAACCTTTCATTGATTTGGTTCTTCCAAGTGGTTTTGTGAAATCTCCTTTATTTATTTAAATCTATATTAAGGACTCTTATCCTTGTGATGCTTTCAGACATGCACTGAAGTCCAGAGATGCTCTGGACATTCTCCGGAGGGGCTGTGTGTGTGTCACTGCGACTTTCTGAGTGAGAGCCTCAGGACTTTCTCCGGCTATTACCTCTAATATAACGTCTGCAGAAAGTCCGGAGGAGCCGATGGGATAACGCAGCAGGAGGTGTTCACGCAGGATTCACCACGAGCGAGTGAGGGTGTTGTGACGGATGCAAAAAGTGAAAAAGACAAAAGGAAAACAAATATCTCAGCATGAAAAAGCAGAGGAGAAGGTGAAGAGGAAGCTGTCAAGAGAGCGTCTGGTGATAAGAGTGTGGTTTACATGTGGTTGTGCCTGGTTGTGCCTGGTCAGCCAATCAGAAGAGAGGCATTGGCTGACATACCTCTGTCTTGATAGAGCTGCAAATAGAAGCATGAGAAAGGAGATGTACATTTACATGGTGCTTAAAACAACTAACATACTTTTAAATGAAAGTCTGGAAAAAACGTAAAAGTAAATACGGGACCTTTAACTTGCTGCTACTGCTGCGTATGTTTATCTACCTCCTCCTCCCACCACCTCCCCCCCAATATCCACCTGGAGTCTCATTTATGCATTTATACATCATCATTCCCCCCCCAGTCTTTTTTAAACTTGGTGTATTCGTGCAGGGAGGAACGAGGTCAAAGCCTAAGAGCCAAATATCAGTTTGAGATGAAATAAGATAAGATGACGTTCCACATGAGATGGCCGACCCCGAGGCTGGATGATGGGCCTCGACGTCACTCAGTGGTCCCTCTCTTCATGCACATGTTCCTCTTCATGTGGAGAGCTAAGCAGGTCTGGAGTTCTGCCAAAGGGGATCTCCGATTGCAGAGTGTATATTGCTCTTACTCATCCTTCACCTGCTGTCTATTAGCTCTGCGCCGGTGATACTGGGGCAGAGCAGCATTGTTTCTCCACCGGAGCCGTTTTGTGCTCCGGGCTAGTTTCACTTTGTCGAACCTTGTCGTGAGGTTCGGTGGGAAATTAGCATAACATTATAAATATGTTTTTGAGTGCAGTTTTTGTTCTGTTTCTCAGCAGCGATGCATTCCGTCTTTGTTCCAATCGTGTGAGAGGCCGAGCAGGTCTCTGTTGTGAAACACAGCCCAACATATTTCCTATAATGTGATTACTTGGCTTCTTGTTCCTTTGTGTCCCGCTGTAGTATCAATAACACGTGAATTATAAAAGGCATTGTTCTGTGTTTTGGTCGTGATGCGACACATTTTTCAGATTTCAATATACAGCAACTCCTCAGAGGGACGTGTCACGGCGGTGTGTATTACCCCCCCCCCCCCGGAGGAAAGGCCGGTGTAAGCTTACACACACACACGCACACGCACACGTGATGGATTGTGTCATGTGTGTTGTGTAACATTAAAGCAACTGGATGTTATTGGCTTACAGTGATGGAGTATGGTAATCTACAGCTACTGTGGACTTTGGATAAAAGAGTCACGCAAACAGCAAATCCTATGAAATAACAAAAACACAAAATACAGTAATAATAATTGGATCTAGGCCGTATAAGATTTAATGATAAAAGGTTTTTGAGGTTTATTGAGAGTCGATACCAAGCTTCTATAACTGAGTTGCTCTGTGGACACGACAACTGTAACTGAGTCAGAACCCAAGCACAGAAAGAAAGAGAGTTGGGAGGCTTCCAATGCCTGGCAACCAATTTTTATATATTTATTTATTTTATTCATACATAGAACACAAAAATGGCAATTCACAAATGGATGTTAAGATTAGTTCTTTCAGATTTAAATGACACTACACTTTACAGCAGAGTGTTTTTCCCAACTTGCTCCCTGTGCTGCATTCTGATGTCCAGGTGGTTGAAGGAGTAATCCAGCCATGTGAGGAGAGAGAGTGCGAGCGTCGTATGGCGTCTGGACGGCATCCTTGCGTCCGGCGTCTCAGCACGGCAGGTCTAGACAGACCTAGAGAGGGGATTTGGCCAGGAGGCAGTGGGAAACTGGGGCACACTGGGATCTGTGGTCCTCAGAGCGGAATCCTGGGTTTTACTGAAGGAGTCGTGGATGATCCAGAGACGCTTTCTGCAACGTGTCGTTGGTCCAGCTGCAAGTGGTTTGTGTGAAGATATTGGGAATCAGTGGTGCTGGCAGCTGTCAGTTAGTTACCACCTGACTCTGTGCTGAAGGGGAATCGACACTGGCTCTGTGGCAGGTCTTTGCACTTTGTGTGTGTGTGTGTGTGTGTGTGTGTGTGTGTGTGTGTGTGTGTGTGTGTGTGTGTGAAGAAAGGTTTTATACATCAGCAACACCAGATTCCACAGATGGATTATTTTTTTTAAATATATTTTTCCATGGACCAGGAGAATCATTGGAGCACCTGCATGTATGTTCAACCCAATCCTGTGGTGAGTGGAATTCATGTGTCTATTCATACATCAGGCTTCATTTGAAGGTAGATTTTCCTTTAACAGTCAAATAGTCTTACCTGACATCATTTACTTGTGTTTGTGTTACTACAGCTGTGGCACTGAACATTTCAGACTTCATGAACGGCAGTCATCATAAAGCAGGACTGCACACTGTTTCATGTTGTTTGTTGTTGTTCTCAGTTTACTCCATCATTGGTGGTTATGAAGGTAAAGTGTTCAGGATCAGGACTATTTTATTCGGTCTGTTTTTACCAGTTGAATGGTTTCATGATGTACTGTTACGATGCAGGTTGGTTTGGATCGAGGACCAGGATGAAAATAAACAGACGTTATTAACGCAGCCTTAGTCCGCAGCAGGTAATGTGTAGTTTCAGAAATGAGCCTGATAGCTGCAGACACTGCTGAGCCGGTTCCATGTGGCCACATCTGTTTAACTGCTCCTTTCCACGCGCAGACAGGAAACACAGTGTGAACCCTCAGGAGTGTCATTTGTATCTGTTAACCGAAGCAGCAGGAATACAAAAAAAAAAAGACTATCTGAGCCAGCTGTATTAGAAACCATTCCTCAGCACAACTCATGCAACATCGTCGTCAGCGACCTTTACCTTCACAGACCATCTAGTGCAGTTAGTGATGGGGAAAAGGTGACGGCATGCGTGAAGCCCGAGGCTAGACGGGCTGCGTGGAGGAACACAGCGACTGATGAGAACATCGGCAGGAAATTAATTAGGCCACAGAAGCAGACGAACAACCGAGAGCAGAGAAGAGACTCGAGAAGCGTGTTTGAAAAAGAAAGCTTGCTTGATCTTATGATCTTAGAATCTCCTCCTATTTGTCTTCTCACCCAGAGTTTCAGGAGATTATCCAGAGTTCAGTGCATGTCTGAAAACAGCTAAAGATATCAGACTGTGTTTCTACAGGAGTCACGGCTTGTTACCAGACCCTAGAGAGTGACGGCAATAAACCATAAGAATGATGAATTTTTTTCATGCTAGAATATAATTCTGGATAATGAGGAAACTATGCTCTATGTTTATTCCAAGCTTTGGTAGATTAGAGTGTTACGGTTGTATCTGAACCTGGTGATGACCCAGCGGCTGCAGAGCGGTTCCACTGTGCTCCTCTTTTTAGGCCCCAATCTCGACATACAGGCGTTGGCAGTTCCAGGGCAGGAAATCTGTCAATTTGATAAAAACAGACTGCTGAAAAAAAGATTTAGACACAGATAGAAAACACATTTTCATACAATTTCAATTTATTTCACACTCAGTGACACGCAAACCTCAAACTCAGAGCAGAAGGACAAAATGGGGACCAGATTTCAAAAGTCTGTTTAACCAGAGAGAGTGACAATTTAAGAAATGACCAAAATATAGAAGAACGCTTTCAGCACATAACTCTGGAGGTGTCAGTTGCTCTGATTGACTAAATGTTAAAATAACGGTGAACTTTGTTGATTTCTACTCACAATTAAAGTCCATGTGATTGCTTGAGTGTGCACTCGTGCAGCCTCGATACTTCAGGGAACATGTGGCACTGAGAGGTAAATAATCACTTAGCAGGAGATATAAGCAGGTCACTGTTGCACGACTAAGACCTCTCTGGTCTCTCGTGATTAGAACGCACACAGAATGAGATGCTGTCGTTGGAAAAAAAAAGACTCAAATCAAATTTCTCTTCATACTAATAGAAGAAAATACCATAAATATGGTCTGGGCTTGACGGGTGGCACAGCAGGTGCTGTATATGCTCCCTTATTACCGAGCCTCGGTTGATTGCTTGTACTGCCTGAGTGCATAAGGCTGAAGGCGCGCCCTCGTGTCAGTGGGAATGCCCTCTTAATGGGGGCAGCAATCAGGCAGTCGTCGCCACTGAGCCAAAAAAAAAACACGCTGGAAACATGCAGCATGTCAGAGGCTCATTAAGGAGCAGAGCAGCGTTTATAACACTGCTGAGAGGAACAGTAAATCACTGTGCTCCCCTAGAGCGCTGAGTGGAGGGAGTAATGCCCTCTTGAATGCACTGGTCACCATAATACACACACTCACTCACCCTCCCTCTCTCCGTGTGTGTGTGTGTGTGTGTGTGTGTGTGTGTGTTTGCAGAGGCACTGTTCCTACTGTTTTTATGTTTAAAGGTCTGCTTACGAGTAAGAAATCCAAAGATCAGCGGTTATGATGAATGTGATCCATAAAATGATGCAAGTTGTGTAGAGTGGGCACATATGACTGTGAGGTGTTTGTGTGTGTGTGTGTGTGTGTGTGTGTGTCTTTTTACTCCAGAAGGATGAGTGCACTTCACCACATTGGAGACTTAATAGAGATGCTTCTCATTTGTTTTAAAAGATGTGACATGATGTGTTGCTGAACTGCATCGAGGTTCTGTTGCTTTGCTCAACATGGAGCAGACACCAGCCAATCAAATTGTGTTCATGCAAATATTCCAGTGTTTAGGTGCAAGCCAATCGAACGGGTCAGATATCAGAAGTCCAAACGAGCCTTTGCTAAGTTCAGAAGTTATGATGAGCGCTGTCGAGATCTTTCTGCTAAATGTTTGGAAACGTGCGTGTTGGTCAAGTGCTTCTGTCCAAGACACAGATGAATTAACATCAACATAAACAAAAGGTTTGTTCAATAATTTCAAATCGTTTAAATATCATAATTCTCCCTGTTGAGTTTAAACATAAAATATAATACGGAGTAAGAAGCAGCAGAACTTCTGTGATGATATAACTTCAAATAGGAGATAAAACAGTCTTAAACAAAAGTTGTGATCGCATTAGTTCTCCTCCAATTAGATAGCCATCAGCAGGACTGGGGCCCTGATACAAACCAAATGGGATAGCAGACACACAGTCAGGGTGAATTGTGTCATTGTGGGACTGATAATGGCCGCCTTCTTGCACACATTAAATGCAAGTCCGAGGGGGGGGCCCCCGAGGCCCCTGGCGGCCTGTTTTCTGCACAAGGTAAAAGGCCTTCCATTCAACAGGGCTCGGGCAGCATCGTTGAACATTTATGGAGGTTGTTTAAACAGCCGTTAACTGCAGATTAACTGAGATCCGTGCTCCTTTCGAAGACTCTGCTGTTCATGTCCTCCACACACACACACACACACACACACACACACACACAAAGTCTGCAAACACATTGGAACACTCACACATTCACACATGAAAATACAAGACGGCATACGTGCACACAAATGAAACATGTTGACAGAGACACACATGCATGTCAATTTCATGGACATACACATGTCTAATGAAGAAGCTTCATGTGGACGGACACTAACATGAAGATCTTTTTACTGCTGGAGTTCAGGCTTGGTCTGTTGTGTGGAATAAACATAAACCCTTGAATCGACCTGGTACAATCAGCTAGTGCATTTATTTTACATGTAGTAATTGATGGGTTATGGGTGGTGTGGGTTCCCCTTGACTCAACTTTGAGTAAACAGACATTCTACATGCAAACCGGATGTAATAAGAATATTGAACATTTATTCATTCAAAGAGTCTTGTGCTGTATAGTTCCATTGACAGGGTCAGAGAAGCTGTGTTTCCCCAGTCAACAGGATTAAGTCGGGGATCTCCTCTTCCTACAGCTACGTCTCTGCATTCAAGAATAATAACACCGGACAGAGAATCATGACAAGCCTGGATGAGATTGATGCAGCTGAGATTTCTGTATGTGGATTTATGCCGACTCCTTTTCCACAGAACAATCCTCATGTGCACAAGTATGACTATGATCCTAAAGGGGTGCATATGGACGAGGACCCTTTTGGGAGCTTGGTGAAACAAATCAAAAAGGCAAGTGAAGGAGTTTTTTAGTGACAGATATTCAGACAGCGTTTCATCCGTCCTGGTGCCCTGATGCTAAAGAGCCACTCTGTTAGCGTGTCCTGTTTTTCACTTGCCCTTTCCTGGCTAATCTGGCCCTGGAACCTCTGTCTGACTGGACGAGACCTGGCACTGGGTAAAGGACGTGCCCGAGATTAACTTTGCCAATCCTTCCCAGTGTCTCGTCCCCAGACAGAGACGTGACGTAAAGGTTGAGGTTGTGCCTGAAGCCGAGCGTTGCACACTTGCCCTGGCCTAATATGGAGTTAGCCTCCTTTCGCCACTCTGTAATTAGGACTGTATGTGGAGAGGAAACCCCATGAGGTCAGGAGGCTGGCGCTGGGTCACTGTCAGGTTCAGGAACTTGTTAATGAGGCAGGGATACTTTGCTCTGAGGTAGTTGGCCCGCGGACGGAGCTGAAATAAATAAATAAATAATGGCTGGATGCCACGTCAACTGTCAAAAACCCTCCATCAAACCTACTTAAAATCAAATCACACAAAAAAGAAACTGTCACCATTTTGAATATTCCCATAATCTCAAACGCATCAGTGACAACAAACGAATTGTTTCTGTGTTTTATCTGGATTCTCCGGGCTGTTGTTGGAGATATGGTAATAAGCCTGCTCACGGTTTAATTGGCGCCACAAACAGTTGGCTCGTTGTTGTTTTGGTGTTTTGTGTGGGCCGGGGCCAGGGTGCCTGCCTGCCACGGAGCTGGTGTGGACAGCTGGCCCGTCTGATCCCTCTAGTCTGCTCTTAAATTGGTTTTAGCAGCAGCACTAATAAAGCTGATTATCTGTGTGGCTCAAGGCCCCACTAACCCTGTGACACTCCTGGCAGCTGGTGGGACTGGGAGCTCACGGGCCGAGTGCACGGCGAGAAAAAAGGTGCATTGATGAGTAAGATCGTCAAAAACTAATCAGGAAAAGAGTAAAACACTGACACACAAGAGATGAAGGTGGATTTGTTGTTCATGAAGAGGAGAGCCCCATCACCTTCTCCTCCTCTTCTTCAGTCTGCATCCACTTCACTCAACTGGTTCTCCCTCTCTCCTTGCCCCCGCCCCCCCCCCCTCCCCTCGCTCTTTATTCCCCCCCGCCTCCCTCCTTACAGTCGTCACTCTCTGGGCAGCTGCTGCTAAACCCACTCTGCTGCTTTGCCCCCCCCCCACCAATGATCACAACCCCCCCGCTCCTCACCCTTGCTGCCATGTCCCACTCCTAACACTTCACGTTGGTGCAGTCCAGGTAATCTATTCGACTTTGCACGTGCATGGTTTTGTTCAGCACGATGTAGACGGAGGATGTCTTGATATTCATACTGATTAGTGTGTGATGTTTAGTTCATATTCACGAATCTCAATGTACGACATCCTCAGGGCTAAAAAAAGATAGAAACCTCAGAGAGAGCCACATGTGAGGGATCACGCTCCCAGGACGGACACAAGTGCTGCGAGTAGTAGAGCACATCAACAAAACAATATTTAGAAGAGTTGTATACATGTTTAAAGTATTTGTACATACGAATCTAGTTGTATTCATAATCAATCACCATGATCACCATCAATCATCTGTTGGGAGGGACAGAGATATTCACACGGAGCATTGAAAAAACATTTGATTACAATGAATTATGAAACATATGATGGTAGCCTAGTGGTTGGATTAAGGCTTTCACAGAATTTGCAGTAGACCCAACACTATAGGATGCATAGGAAGCAGCAGGAGAAAGGGTTGTTATCTGAAAACCGTTCTGTTGCATCGCTTGAGGTCAGAAAACACTGCTCGCCACTTTTCTTCATGAATATTTAACAGTTTAAAAAGCAGAATTTTGCCTGATGCTGCTATGAAGTGAAATTAGTGGCACACGAACAAACTCACGGTGATATTTTCCCCCCTCTGACTCGTCCTGGTGTGACCCTCCTGGTGTGTGAGAGCTCGATCAATGCAAACACTTTCTGGACAAAATCCGACCTGCCGAATTCGATCAAGTTACAAACGTTGCTAAAATGATCACTTATGAATTAATAACTCAATTGAGGTAACAACAGATAATGTGTGATCCCTGTATAGTCCTGGTTGTATGGCCTACACCCCTGGGAAGAGTGTTTGGCTGCTGAATGGGTGTCTTTGAATCACTGCCCCTGCTCCCATGAGCATTGCCATTTCTCTGGTTTCACTTGCTGAGAGCAGCTTGCTTAAATTGGCCGAGGGCCTGAGGCTCGCTATAGACCCTAAACTCAACAAAGCTTTTATGACACAGGCAGTTTCAGTTGCTCCAGAGATAAAGAAGGGGAATTATCACGGGAGACAATGGACTTTTTCTTTTTCTTTGTTTCAATATTTGAGCCACAGTTAATGTGCCAATACACTGTAGGGAAAAAAAAGATATCTACTTTTTATCATATCCACATTTTTATATGTTTAATTCAAATCTAACAGTATATATATTCACCCTGCAATGAGCTTGATGAGCTTGTTCTTGGATCTTTTAGGTTTCATCCTGAACACCAATGGTTTGAGCACATTTTGGACGCAACTGGGAGGAGACACTGGGACAAACCCAGACCACAGTAGTTGGGATTATATGTCCCATCTGGCCTGGGAATGCCCCGGGAATCTCCGAGGAACGGCTGGTGGAGGTGACTGGGAACAGGGACGTTGTGGCAGTTCTCAAGAAAGCTTCGAATTTCACTCGACGTCAACATGGCATGAAGAAGTACCCACCAACGTACAGCATGCACGTGCCAGGGTTTTAAGAAATCCAACGACTTGGTTTGCATGTGAACAGCATGGTGTTACATGTCCAATGCACAGTGAGGTATAAGATGTACCCTGAGGTGCAGGGTCACGTGTGAGGTTGATTGAAATCTGCAGGCTGGATTAATGCCAAAGTTAAAGTTAAAGTAATCAGCCCCAACTGACACTGCAGAAGTATTCTCAGATTTGAGCAGTGAATGGTGGAGTGTACATTATTATCATAACTGATAGTAGTAAACCAATGCTCCAACAATTTGTAGGGAGTGGTCACGTTGTACAGAAAGTAAAAAGGAGCGTTACAGTGATCAGACTGTATGATGCCACTATAACTAGATCAAGGCAGAGCTCAGGTATTGCATCAAAAGTATTCAGTTGGTAATTGAACTTAATGCGGTGTAAGAGAGCGAGGACAAGACTCAACTGAATCGAGAGAGGAAGGTGTGTGAGTCAGATTGCAGCTACATAGCCGTCTGTTTAAAATTCATACACTTGATTTAGAAAGGACACGATACTACTGGACATGAAAGGCTGGAAACATGAAACATACCACAGGGATTTTATCCGTCAAGCAGCACGTCATTAAACACCTGAGTTGTCTGGAAGAAATGCTGCATACGGACAGTTTTCTGGCAGTTAGAAGTTTTAAGGTAGATTTATTTTTTACACAGTCGGTGTAACTTTCAGTAAACAGTACTTAACTGTATCTCGTGGAACACACGCGACGTCTGTTGATAAAACCACTGCGATGCACCGTGTCTCTGCAACTGACCGCGTTGCCAGAGAATGTGTTTGGGTTTACAAGTTTCATCACTTAGAAAATGATGGATCATCGGATGAGTGAACATTCTCTGGCAACGTGACCAGTGAGCTTTGAGACGAAGAGAGAGGCAGAACATTTTCACACCGTCTGATCCAAGGTGAGAGGAATGAAATATGGGCGCTGACAATTCTATAGCCAGGCCTTTCTAGTGTAGTTTATAAAGTATTAGTTTGAAGCTGCCAGTGGGAGGAAATGAAATCAATAAAATGCATATCCATCCAATAAAGGCAGGTATGGGAGTTTGATGAAGACCATAGAAACACCCCACAATGATTATGGTAATAAATGATGCTGTGTAGCACTGAAACCCATCTAAACATCTTCAATGGAGTAGAGGCTTACTATGATTAATATTACTAATAATAATCCCTTATTGTAAAGCACCTTTCATACAAGAAATGCCCATCAAAGTACTTTACATACACTATAGATAAAAATAAAATCATGTTAAAAAAAATAAAAACATGTTATTCTTCTAATTCATATAAAAGAACAGATTTTAAGTAACACAAGAAGCTGTTAAAATGACATTTAAAAGAAAAGGAAATAACAAATAATAATAAAATTAATTAAACAGAAAAGAAAGAAAGTGATAAAAATGTATATAAAAAAGCCAAATTGTTGACTAATACATTGAGTTGTATGTACCTGTTTACATAGCCAGGGTGACTGACTGTGTGAAAGTAGTACATCAGCAAACATACCATAAACCAACCATAACTTGGTTTAGTCAATAACTGGGTTGGTTTCAATTTTTTTTATTAATTTCAGGTCAACAGGTCAAAAAAGAGAAGCAGAGAAGAAATCCTACTCAACATCAGCTTATTCATAATATAGACTGGTAACCAGTGGTAACCAATAATGACCAGTTCAGCACACGAGTGTGATAAAGTAATTATGTTAATGTAGAACGTGCAGCAATGTAGAGCAATAATAAGGAGTGACCCCATCACTCCCTACGAGAACACACAGAGCTCAGCTCAGGTTAAAGCTTTCAGGTGTGACCCTCAACTAGAGTAAGGAAAAACTACCAAAAAGGTAGAAACATGTACAGGTACACATGTACCGGTACACATGTCAATGTTTAAAGTATTTATAAGAAACAGTCTGATAGAGATTAATGGAGCAGCAATGACAAATGAATTGAGGAGTTATTTGGAACCTGAGGAGATGAGGCTCGCATTGTATAGACTTTACTGTGATGTTGTGTTTTTACCTTTATTATTTTAATTTGTCTTTTTATTGCCATATTATTTCTTTTATGTGTTCAAGTTTTTCTTTACTTTCTTGCTTTGTTGTCAAAGCACTTTGTAAACTCTGTTTTTAAAAAGTGCTACATAAATAAAGTTGATCTATATCAAGCAGTCTTGTTCTAATCTTGATCCACGATCAGCTGCCACCACCGTCCTGATCTCTGATCTGCGATGCACCATCATGATCTATGGTCCATGATCACAATCTACGATCTGTTACGGAGGTTTCCTGGAAGCTGGTGAAAAGGAGAACTCCGGCAGCAGCTGATGTCTCATGCAGAAGAGTTTAACGTAGACTTGATGCATCAAGGAGACCAGAAGGTGGAACAACATACAAACACTAACAGAGCAACATGAGCAATTGTCACCCCCCCCAGTCTGAAGATGTCTCCCACAGCCTCCCAGTATATCTATATCACCCATTCCAAAAGCAGATCCATGAATGTTTGCATCCTATTGGATAGTTAAACCTAAATGTGCATTCCTAAATCACATTGTGTCCTTAAGTCTTGCCCCCGGTGAAATACGCAAAAGATACGTAAAAGTCGCTAAGCTTGGACACTACAATGTCCAGCTTCCACGACTTGCCAAAACCTGAAGGAGGCAGTAGGATCCAGGACGGATACTGACCTGGTTAATCATCTCCAGACGAATCACTTTTGGAAGACACGCACTTCTGGAATCCTGCCTGCCTGCACAGGATGGTAAGAACACTATATGGATGTTTTAATGGGCTGTGGTCATGTGTCCTGGTGCTGCAGATGATCAGTGTGTGTGTGTGTGTGTGTGTGTGTGTGAGAGAGAGAGAGAGAGAGAGAGAGAGAGAGAGAGAGAGAGAGAGAGAGAGAGAGGGCGGGACAAGAAACAGCAAATAACACAAAGTTAGACCTTTTATGTAGTTTTAAAACTTTTTGTTTTATTATGAAAATCTGGCAGGACAAATATACACAGTAGCCTATAAACAACGTTCAGTTCTGACTGATACGAGTGTGGGTGACGTATCGTCGGTGCCCTGAAGTGTTCTAACTAAAAAGTAGCCGGCGGTGTTTCCCAAGTTCTTCGTGGTCAGCTGGTGTAAACATAGCAGCAGTGATACAGTCTACAACTAAAATGCAATAATGTGGATGGAGCCTTTCAAAGCGTAATTTACCGTGGTGCCTTGCTTAAGGGCATCAAATACGAGAAAGGAGAACACGTCCCATCAGTGTGGACGTGTTCTCTGACCCCCGACGAACCACAACATGCACAGTTTGTTCCATTTGTTCACAAACGGAGGTAATGCAGCATGTGCCTCCCTCTCCTCTGCAAATCTGCCGGGCGCTGCCTCGTACGCTTTCATAAGCCCAGCGCCGAAAAGAAGTTTCATAACTGCTGTTAAATGGGACAGTCGAAACAGGACAACTGTGTTACTGAGCTCTGGTGACAGACAGCATCCAAGCTGTTTACATTGGACTTAGTCTGACATAAACTCTCTCTCTCTCTCTCTCTCTCTCTCTCTCTCTCTCTCTCTCTCTCTCTCTCATCCCCCCCCCCCAACCCACACAGTGGCTCCTCCTGGCAGGCCACTGAGGGGTGGTGCTGGGGGTCAAAGGTCAAATATGTGACCTGGCCTTGTTAGGATCTCCTGTGGGTTTATCATGACAAAAGATTAGAAGCTGCCTTTACCGCTGCTCTGCCCCTCGGGCTCTCTGGATTCAGGAGTCATATACAGAACTGGACTGTGGTGGCTGTGTATTTATACACATGTAATATATCTTCCGTGGAACTCAAACACTATTTACTGCAGCATATACAGAGCGTACGCGTATGGATGTCCTCACATGACAAGGTGAATTTGTTAGCAGCCTTTAAAATGCCTTCTCCCTGTTTCTCTCTGCCTGTTTTCCATTTGTTTCTGTCTCAAACATATTGTGCAGACCTGCAATTGATAACTTTTCCCTAATTCATTGTTTACAGAAAGATCATTTACTGTTCTCATAATCAATGTAATGTTTCCTTCATTTTTCAAGCTCCTACAGCAAAGTATATCTCCGGTTTCAGCGTTGACAGATGTGAAGATTTGCTCTTTGAGTTTGTGTTATATGACGATAACTTCATGACTTAGAGTTATCGTTTGACCAACAAGTCAAAGCTTGAGCTCAGAGAAACTGTGACTAGTATTATTTAGCGAAGGAGGTTATGTTATCATCCTGTACCAATAGTTTCTTTGTTGGTTGGTTTGGTTGTTTGATTGTCAGCAAGATTACCACCGGATGGATTTCTACATAACTTGATGAAAAGATAGGAAATTTCCCCCTGATTTCCCTGGAATGGATCATAATAAAAATTTGGTGTCATTTTACCAAAGTCTGTGCAGCCAACATTCATCAAGCTTCTTTTGCACGCTCCTTGGGTAAAGTTTGTTCCAACGGTTTTTCACCATTTACTTATTAATGGTTTGCTTGTAGAAGAATACGTTTCCTTGTTCCTCTTATCAGTCCTCAGTCAAATAACTACGTCTACAATAATCCACGCCAGAGGCACTTATCTGTTTTATCAATGCAAGGCCTCTTCAACACTGCACTGTGTGCGGCTTCACTTCCCCATGTTGTCTCCTTTAGTGCAAAGTCACACCATTAAGAATAGTTGTGTTTTTGTGATCTTAGAATGAACCCTATGCAGTTGGATGCAATATGCAACTCACCACTAGATGCCACTAAAGCCTGTGAAGCCCCCATCCCCCTTTTGAAATGTTTGTAATACGATAAATAGATAGTACGATAGAGTGATTATCGAGTAACTGGGCACTTTACATTACATTTATTGCTTCAAGTACTTTTTCCCGACTATGCTTTAAGTGTTGAGTTTACTTCTGCTTAAAAACAGATATTAGTACTTTTACTGAGCCCCCCCCTCCCCAAGCTGTGTGTGTGACACAGTCCAGCTGCTTTGTAAGAGAAAAGTTCATGCTATCAGGGATAAGCTGCTTCCATACTGACAACGTCTCCTTAATTTGTTTCCTGAAAGAAGAAAAAGAATCAATAATAATTCATTAAAAGCTTGTTTACATGACTGCGTCACATCACGTGCTCATGGAACCAGCTTGAGACTATTTTCTCAGGGTTTATGTCTCTACGCTGTAACTCATCACTAACGGTGACCGGTTATATTACAATAAAACCTTTAGGTAAAAACCCCAAACTTTCCGAATCTTTCCTCCGATGGCCCGCAGACGTGATCCAGGCAAAAACGGAAAGGACACAAACTCTCGTCCTTCCTGCTTTGTTACAGCCGCACGGAGGTTCGCCGCCGTTTCCCTGTGTTGTTAGCAGTGCTAGCCTTGACCTTGACAACCAAACAGCCTGCCATCACACCTCATTAACATTAACAGCAGTCTGCCTGGTGTGAACGGCTGCCTATGGGAACCTTGTGGACTTTTATGGCTCCAATTGGCCGTCAGGTTCTAACATGTGGAAAGAGGAAGTTGTATTATCTTCACTGCTAGGCTAATGGTAGGCTGCCTTCAGTTTAGACAGGCCTCATGGTGTGCAGTGGTTAACACCCCCATGTCTGTACAGTGTCACATCTTCACGAAACTGTCATCACAACTTCTGCTCTTAACACTTGTGATAAACTCTACGTATTATCTATATAAATATATAGGCTGAATACTACGCTGATTATAACTAGGCTGAAAATGCATAAGTGAATGGAATGATCATGATGAATAATGTGAAGCGAATGATCCAATGTCTGCTGCTTAATGTAACACGAAATATTATAAACCCATGATGGTGCAAGATTGAATAATTCAATAACTCAAAAGGAAGAGCGATGTTAAAAAACACATTTTCTACATCGTCTCTTAAATTACGTTTTCTGTGAACACGCCTGTTTATGTTTCTACCACATCTTAGGAACAATGAACATCAGGCCGGTTAGTGATTAGTCCTAATAAAACATTAAATAATGAATGAATGAATTCACCATTAAATTTCTTTCTTAAATGACTAGGAGCTGCCTCTGGGGGGGAAAGTATCGCCAATGGTTACTCTGGTTTTACTTGGTGGTGGTGATGGTCGCTTGCCAAGAGCTTCACCCATTGTGGCATTTAAAAAGACACGTGATAGTCAAACGCCCTCTGAGCTACTTGGAATGAGCCACAGACTATAAGGACTCAATACTGACTCTTGAGGTTCACAGTGGTATCACAAGACAGGACAGGATGGGATCCGCTTGTTGGAGTTCATGTGTAAACTAATGTGACCGATCTTCACCTGTGTGTTTGGAATGAGGTGTTTACTGGACCTGTGGTAAAGCCGGTTGCAGGTTTCAGCAACAAATACAACATGTGCTTTTACTGTGTTGACAAAATTCTCAACAGGAAGGGATTCTATGAACGTTGCTGCCATGATGGTGCACCTGCTGCTGGGCGTGGAAGAAGACTCGTTCCCCAACA
Organism: Hippoglossus hippoglossus; assembly: GCF_009819705.1. Taxonomy (NCBI): domain Eukaryota; kingdom Metazoa; phylum Chordata; class Actinopteri; order Pleuronectiformes; family Pleuronectidae; genus Hippoglossus; species Hippoglossus hippoglossus. Next base: position 3,274,891 of record NC_047171.1, on the reverse strand, counting down.
TGGCGCTGGTTTCCTGCTTATTCACATTTTATTAATATAGAACATATCATGTGTCAAGAGCATTAAATTCATTGCTGAACTTCCTTAGACAATATACAGTACATGTCAAAAGTAAAACCGATGAGACGAATACAGACAGAAAGAAAGACAGAGATATCTGTATATTAGATATATATGGAAGATAGATATCACTGCAACACGATATAATGATTTGTTTTAAATAATGTCAAAATAGTTTTTTCATGACTTACAAATAGGAAAAACATAGATGCAATGTCCACTCATGATGAGCAACGATGTCGAGCCATTGTGTTTCTCTTTGTTGTGTCAGAATTGTGATTTACTCACACTCAAGCATGTAACTGCTTTAGAACTCTAACCCAATCATGCCTGGGCTTATGACTACTAATAATTACATAATTACTAACCACTGCCCCTTGAACTGGAAGGTTCTTGCTGTAAGGAACAGAGACTGAAGTGGAACAAACTCTGTAGACAAGAGGTCAGCGTGGATGGGTTAAATCAAACCTTCATTCAGATTAGTCCACATCTGGCAGTCTACTTTTCTTTAAAGCAATAGTCAGTAAAATATGAATGATAAAGAATGAAGCATGACCACAACTATTCTGTAACTTTAACCAAACTGTAACCATGATGATGATGATTTTTTCTCTCAACACAGATTTTTCTTTAAAACATAACCAAGACTTTTGTGGCTGTACCTAACAAAGCTTTAACCAGAGTGTTGTCAAATGTTCTGGACAGTGGAGACAAATTATGTGGTTCTGATGATACAGATATCAGATCAAGAAAATGGTAAATAGCCTATTATGTTGTTAAACTTTGCAGGATGTGGGGAACTGAAAAGAGAAATGCAGCCCCTGAGTCCCCTGGTCGAAGTGCAGCTCAGCTCCCTGAGGTCAGGACAAGTTTATTGGTGTCATGGAAAAGATTCTGCAGTGGAAAAGTGGTTATAAATTTCTGAGGTTAATTCTGAGGAGTTAACTGAGGTTAGGAGACAATTCCTGCCTGAGGGGCTCCATCCAAGTTCCTTGCTCGTGGGATGAAACTGCCCGCATGGCAGAGCTGGCAGAGTTCAGTGTCATGAGGGTTTGCTCATGATGTAGGCCACGTGTCTGAGGAGGCTGCAATCAAAGAAACAAACAGAAGGACGGAAGGAAGGAAGGAGTGGGAGGCTGAGGGGTGGAGGTGAAGATGGAACACGTCCGATAAAAGCAGAGAAGAAACAGGCGAAGGAAGGGACGGAGGGAAATGTAGGGAGGGAAGAAAGATGATAAAGGAAAGAAAGGAAGGGAGAATGAAGGGTGAGTAAAAGAGATCATGGGGACATTTGGGGACTGGAGGGGAAAAGATGTGGAAAAAGAAACAAACTAAAGAAAGGAATTCTGAAGGAAGAGATGAGGAAGGGTAGTAAAAGTTGGAATGCACAAGGATGTATTAGATCAAGGCAGGGAAATAAAGAAACAAAGGGCAGAGGACAAGTAGTGGAAAAGGACAAAGCGACAAAACGATGTTGAGCTTGTAAAATGATATTCACAAATATTTCTGAGGTTTAAAAGTGGGACAAGCTGAAGACCAGACAGTCTGATCAGCTCGCGGTGAACACAGCAGGGGGGGGGGGGGGCACTTCCTGTGTTATCGGATTCTCCTGAGGTTCTACGAACATGGTCTACGCAGCTGAGGTCGATTCCATCCTTTGTAGACTGTGTCCTCTTAAGGATGCGGCCCCTGAATTGATTGGATTGCCATTGTCCAATCAGATTCATGTGCAAAGACACAAGTACACTTCTTATTGACAGTGTCTTTGTGTAACCACGCCACTCAAATCATTTGTTCACAGATTTTATTCACACATTTTTCCTTCTTCTTTTAAAAGCCCTTTCCACAGATGTACAAACTTCACAACTGCAAACTCTGGAAATGTTTGCGAACACCACCTGATAGATCTTTTGACCCGAATCTGAACCCATGACAAGAGTGAGGAGCCGGCAGCCTGGAGGACGGAAAAGACAAAGGAGGAGGAAAAATGGAGGAAAGGCATCTTTGCTGAGAGGAAGAGTGAGATCAGCACACTTCCAGCCAGGTGGGAAGCGTGCTCGTAACAGCTTGCACAAATGGCTGCTGACTTGTGAAATATTTAAGGCCTGGCACTCTTCTCACATGTCAAAAAGTATCACCCTAACGCCAAAAGGTGAGCCGCGAAAACAAACAGGGCGTTCTGAGCTCCGCTTGTAAAATAAGCCTCCGTTTCTCCGGTGTTTTCCCTTCATGGCTAGTTTGAGTTAAAACACGACTAATGAAATGTGAAATCAGGACACGACAACACGACCACGGCGCGCGCACACATCACCATGGAGAGATTCTGCACAGTGCACGGGGCAATGCACAGTAGTCAGCTGAATTTTAACTGCCTGCTGAGGAAATGTAAAAGATTTTATTGGTGTTTAAAGGAAAGATGGGGTGAATGAGGGCCTATTGTGGGCAGCTGTACAGAGGAGCGGGGGTGGGGGGCGGGGGGGGTTGTGCAGGGCTCGAGAAGCTTGGAAACACAGGGGTTCAGGATCAGCCTCCTCAGCTGTAAAACAAAAAAAAAAGGGCTACGCAGTGATGTTTACACAAATGCCTGTTATGTAAATTCACCAAACTAGAAGTGATGGTATTAAGAATGCAGAAAAAATGATCTTGTTTCATACTTCAAAGCAGAGGGAGAAATCTGGCCCCAGGAAAGAAAGTGAACGGTCATAAATGTGAGCTTTGATGCAGAATAATAGCAGCAGCGGTATTTGGTCCCATAAGTTACGAGCAGGCGTTTGTTTATGAGTTTACCTGTTAAAACAAAAAAAAGCCCCAAGCTGTTCAAGTTTGGAAATAAAAAATGAATCCTCTGATCTGTTGCCCGTGCTGAAGGTATTTACCAGAGTGACAGCACGACGTCAGTGTTGTAGGGTGAACGATTCAAACAGCAGGGAAAACTACTGAAACATCAATATACAACTTCATCAGGAGGCAGGTGAAAGCTCAAAAGTTTTTTACTCTTAAAAAGTACAAGGATACAACAATCCAGGCTGGACAGATTTCAAACTAAAGAGCTGGACTTGAGGTGGAATCCGGGTTTAAAACAGGATCAAGATAACAAGACTTGAGTGAGAACACACAGCTGGAAAGCACAAAGACAATCTGGCAGAACACTAAGGAACTGGACTCGTGTGTGTGCGTGTGTGTGTGTGTGCGTGTGTGTGTGTGTGTGCGTGTGTGTGTGTAGAGCTGAGCTGTTGAGGAGATGAAGAACAGGTGAGAGGATTTAACGAGCAGTAGGTGAGCTGGTGGGAGGGGCTGGATCTGAAATGACAGCAGAGTTGAACGAATCAATGAATAACTACCATCTACTTCTAGGTCGAACACAGTGAGATGACCTAATTAAAGGTTATGGGTGGTGAGTCCAGGCAGAAATATCTCGTCAACTCTTGAGTGGATAACTCACGGGTTTCCAAAAGGATGAACCCTAACAACCGATTCTTCCTCTGGTGCGAACCAGCAGGTTAACGTTTTTTTTAATATTTTGGACAGTCTGCCATGAAATGTAGTGTTGAAATCTGAGGTGAGGTGAGGCAACATGGATGTTGAAATTGTCTTCTTTTCTTTGGCACCACCAGCAGGTTGACGATTATTACGATTTGAGATGGATTTATTATTTATCACACACACACACACAGACACACACAGACACACACACACACAGCTGTACACTCATGCAGGATGTTTCAGCATCTACCAGGAAAAGGCGACAGGTAACAACAGCCATTTCTCTTCTGCATCAGGATCACTTTACACTAAGCTTGAAATATTTCCTGGGACTTTTGAATTATTATTCCTGGGAGAAAAAAAAAGATATCACTTTACCCTGGTGATATATTGCAAAGGAGACGAGCTCATTTGATCCCGGTGTGCTTTGAGTAGAGCCTATGTTCAAACATGCCTGAGTTGTTTATATGGAACAAATTACATGTTTTTAGAGCTGACCCGAGGTTATTACGGTGTGCAATGGCAATAAAGGACATTCCATCCCCTGTAGCTATTGGAGTTTATTGTTGTGCTGAGGCATGGAAGCATTGTGGGTCATTAGGGCTTCTTGTTGCTCCACCTTGCTCAACACTTTGATTAGGAGGCCTGTTGGAGTTCGATTTGAACAGGAGCCTGCACGTTTGGGTTGAGACACTTGCCGAAGCACTTGCGGAGATTGTAGCTTGAGAAGTATTTGTATATCCACACACAAAGACACACACAATGTATATTTTTTTTTTTCCCAGGATCATAATAACTAACAATGCTTCTTCAATGTGAAACCTGAAATGTTCTGCGCTGGAGTGTTTCTGTGCTCTTGACTGTGAGGAATGAAACAGTATCTCCAGGTGTGAGGTGTGTGAAAGCTCCAGATCAGGGAGTATAATGTGAGATAATCTGCTCAGGCTGAAACAAGACACTCACAGCAAGTAGTGTTGTGCTTGTGTGTAGATGTGTGCGAGTGGGAAATTGCCATAGAGGAGACCATATTCATACCAAGCAAGTTTTGAGTTGTTCAGTGCTGACAGTATTCTATAATGATCATATTGTCACACACACACACACACACACCATCCTGCAGGTGGAAATACTCACTGGTACAAAAAGAGCGACAGCCAGTGTGTGTGTGTGTGTGTGTGTGACAGTTGGAAAGTCAGGTTGTGAGTTGCTGCTGAAAGATCCTCTGACATGAGAACGGTTCAGGGTTGATGTGGCAGACAGTAATATTCATTATTCACATTCCTCAGTATGTCCGGTGTCACATCACATTTAATCACATTAAACTCAAATCCAGAGCACTAAATTGCTTAATATATCATCAAGTGTTGAACTGCGTATCGTACGATTGTGTGTGTGTGTGTGTGTGTGTTGTGATGGCATGTGAGAAGACAGATAAGTGAAAATGTGTGTTGCAGTTTAAGCCAAAATGTCAAGATGTCTCCCATTCGCTCCCTGGGGCCTTACTATGTAAGTCGACTTGATGCCATCAGTATGTACATAACACAAACACCCAATACCTTGTGTATAGCAAAGTGTTGCTAGGTGGAAGCCTGGTCTATTTGGACGTGTGGTTGTCTGTAGTCAAGCAGGAACATTTACTGTTTTGGAGTGATTGTCCTCTCATGTTCATCATATGACTGAACAGCTCCCACTGCTGAGTTTGTGTGTCCTCTCTCTCTTTCTCTCCACAAACTGTACATTTGACGGTTTACTCCCAGAGAGCTCACAGCATAGAAACACTTCCAGATAGAGCTGTATGGGCGTAACCAAAACTCAGGGGATAGCTGACGTGTGCGAACACGTCCTGTCAGAGAACAGTGTGATCCCAGGTGATGTCCTCACGGACAAACACATGACTCACTCAAGTCCATGTGAAATGTGTCCCTGTGCCGATGCACAAATAATAATTTAAAACCAAGAGTAAAGAATTCACAGGATCCATCCATTTTTCTCGTTTGTATTTTACAGTTGGGAATTATGAAGGCCTTATAGTTGTTGATACAATAATAAGCCTTTGTGTAGCTGTCAGCAGTAATTGAGACCACACTACATCATCGTGTCACTGGTGCATCTCGGCAGGACTTTTCCATGACAAGATGAGGGTCGACCTCACAGATCTAGTATCTGTGGATGAAGCTGCACAGACTCACGACAGCTGCGAAGTCACTCAACGAGTCCAAGTTATTGTCATTTCTTATTGTCGTTTCTTGTCACGTTTGATGGATGTCGCACGTCGAGGGTTCGGCCTGTTCCCGTTTCATAAAAGCTTCACATGTGCTGTTTTAAATTCATGTCAGCAGAGGGAAAACCGCTCCTTCCTAAGAAAAGACATGTCCTGTTTACAGGATTATGAACATCATCATTATTCACTGCTCAGTCCCGTCCCGACGTTTCTCACCGTGCTGCTTGAGATTAAATCACAAACTCACGTGACCCTGATGATTCCTATGAAGTCGTAATGACTCCCAAGTTGTGGATGATTAAAGCATGAAAAACTTTCTTTAAAATCGTCCTTTTCTCTTACTATCAAGAGTTAAACACTCAAAAGTCAATGTAATAATCCAATTTATCAGGACTGTGTAGGTATAGTTTGATCAGGATGTATTTATCATAAATCTCTCATCACATGTTGATATAAACGTTTCTAAATGCTGACTGCTGCGCCCCCAAGTGCATGACGTCACCTTTTACCGACAGCGTCTCGCTCACTACGAAGTAAGAGGTTCAGAAACCTCCTGCAGCACATTGATGCACACTGACTGATCTCAGAGCTAAAAGTGGATTAAATGTTTAATCATTTTTTGAGGGAAATACAATAAATCAACCAATTAGTCAACAATAGAGTGTCTGTATTCTGCAGCTCGACGAGATGCCAATCAAAAAGAAATGTTTTTCTGTTCTAATGACAAGCCGTTACTGTGCCGATCGTAAAAAAAGAAAGAAGCCGTCTTGGGTTTCCTCCCAACGTGCTCCTCATTAATCCTCAGGAGAAAAATCTAAGCAGATTCCAGTTAGTTCACCCGCATGTCTGCAAACAATTAAACAATCAAATAGAACCATTCCTGCAGGAAGTTGGCCTATTATTCTGAATTACAGTTTGAGAGACTGTATGTCCTTGCGTTGTTTGGATGAGAGCCGGGCGCTCAGGAGGACTCGTGTCTCGTGCGTCCCTGATCAACACGCCGCTTCCTCATCAAGCTTCTTCCTTCTTTGATGGCTATCGCGGAAGGTTTCCCTGTATACAGTCAAATCAACTGTGCAATACAAAAAACAAAGCTGACTGAAATGAATTTACTAAACCCTTTATCAGGAGGGTAGTCCTCGAATCTTAAGACGTTCAATCATGTACGGCTCTGATTAATCAGCTTACCGGGAAAGGACCTTTTTCTTATATGACCAGAGATGTGTAGTTTACCAGAAAGCAGCAGGATATCCCAACAGCATCAGGAAGGACATCCGCGAAACTAATCAACCCAAAACCACAGAGCCCCTTAAGTGGCCGGATTCACATATCCTTACGCATGGGATCACCCCAGCCAGATCCTGTATCTAATAGGCACCAAGTCCACTAATCGGGCTTTAAGTCGTCTTTATTGTCCTTGTATTAATTCCAAGGACCCCCACAAACAACTTGAATGCGATGGACATGCTATGGCTTAATGTTGAGCAATTAATCTGTCTACGAGCTTTCTTTCTCCAAGTGTGATCGTACCCCACATGGTTCCTTTGTTCAAACATTTTTGAATTTCTGTATTTTGGACCACATGTGCCTCAAGGGATTGTCCCGACTCAAATATCTACAGAGATCAGATGGATTTCTATGAATTATTAATGGTCTCTCGAGAGGATGAATCCTGTTGGCAGCGCTACGTCAAAATGTCAAATGTCTTAACAACTGCTATGTCCACTGCTGTGATGCTCCATGATGTATAGACAAACTAATACCGTGGAGTTACCCATCGCTATTCCCACTTCCAGGTTAGCAGACTGCGTCAACAACAATGACCCAATCTGCTCGTCAAAATAGACATTTCCTGGAATCAGTTCGCTCCGTACATCTCAGATTGGGACCTGAATTGGTGGGGAGGGGGATGCCGAGGTGGGGTGAGGGGTGGGGGGGGGGGGGGGGGGGGGGGGGGGGTGGGGGGGGGGGGGTGGGGTGGGGGGGGATAAGAGCCGGATTAGCGGGAAGCTGTAATTTACTGACAGGGAGCTGTGAAAGAGCTTCCCATCATCACCACCACCACCTCCTCCTCGGGTCATCACCCTCAGGGTATCGAACTCCGGTGCTTCCCTTAGTTTCTAATTGTGAATTCACAGAAATGCTGAACTTTAAAGCCAATGTATAATATAATAATAATATATAAAAAGTCATTGGGTCTTCATCCGTTCACCGTTGCTCAGCATCTGTCGCAGGCTAAGAACTGGACTCGCTATGAGCGCTGTAGAAGACGCTTCGCCCCGTCCATCTGGACGCTCCTCACCAGACGACGCGCTGGCTTTTGTCGGGCGTCACATGACATAAAACGAATGCAAAATCTGCCTTTTAAGAATTGCTTTTTTTTTTTTCTCTTTCTCTAAAGGCTTGGATTACGTTTTTTTGTGAAATCCAAGTTCCTGGGTCAAGTAGTTTCTGCAAATACCTTGGTTTGTTTTGGCCTACACGCTGGAGGTGGCAGATTGAAGTGATGTTTAGGCACTCGCGGAGAGGTCCCTGAGTTTAAGCAGATTATGCTTTTTATTAAAAAAAAAATGTGTATGAGCCATCCTGCCTATTTGTGTGCACGGAGAATAAAGTCCTCTCTCTGTTCTTGGTGCGGACACGAGCAGCTGTGCATCCCCCCCCCCCCCCCCCCTTGATACAGTGAAAGCACCTGGTGCCTTAAAGCTCTGTGTGTCTGTGTGGTACAATCCTGATAAACAAAAGGGGGCAAATCACTGTTGTTGGAGAAAAAAACCCAACTAGAGGTTCAAAAAGTTCTCTTGATTCCAGAGTCGACCTGATACGAGGGTCATGTTCTCTTCCTCTAAGACCCGGGTCCTACAAGTCCTGCCGGCGAGTGTGTGAGGAATGTGGCAGGAAGGAAACACCGTTTTAAATATATGTGGATATTTGCGGGGTTTTTTTTTAAACTCCATTGTTGAGCCCCTCATACCTGACTCAATGAGTTGTGGGGGATTAGGGAGCAGCTCAACAATGCAGCATCTCTGTCCAGTGCGTTTTGTCCCTGTCCTTCCTTTTGAATTTCTTCTTCTTTATTCCAAAGGCTCACTCCTTCCCTCTCCAGAGAAATCCACAGGGGTTTTGACCATCCCACCTGCAGAGAGAATAATATCCTAAATCCATATTAGAGCTCTTTCCCAAAAGCTTTGGTCAACAGATGGTTTACCCAAATCCCCTGGACCTCCCATACAACCCCCCCCCCCCCCCCCCCCCCCCCCTCCCCCTCCCCCGGCCGCATTTGACTCTGAGCTTGGACATGAGTTGGTTGGGTCCTTTTGTGATATTCCATTATTTCCTCAAACGTTATTATGTTTATTTCCAAGGCCTTGTGCAGGGCAGACGTGGTATTAAAACAAAGGATCACTCCAGGAAAACTGGATTTGTCTAAATAATCCTGCTTCTCATATTCAGAGGCACGTCAGCAATTAATCACTTTGACCTCACACGGAACGGGAACACAAAATCAAGGAAACGCGACTGGGTGTGATATGATAACAAGAAGCCTTTTCATCGGGGCACGCTGCTCAGTCTGCATTTCCTGCAATCAGCATGTTTTGATTCACACTTCACAGGTGATTTTTCTCAGCTGGCTTTGAGATAAGCAGCGAGGACCGCTGTGCCAGAACCAATTAGGGCTAACCCGGCACTGTTCAGGAAGTGTCCCTGCTGCTGGCTTTTGCAGTGTTCGGTCATTAAGCCCCAACAGGAGTGGCTGGTTAATTGTAATCTTTGAGCGCTGGAACAACAGCCGCACTGTGGTGAACCCAGTCGAGTTCCCCCTTTAGAAAACAAGTTAGTTCAAGCTGCTTGTCATGTGTCAAGTAGCTTTGCCTGTTCACTTGTTGTCCCGGGAAAAAAGCTGTGACCAATCAGTGCTAATCAGGAGTCAGTTCAGTGAATGGCTGATGATTTTAATCCTTCCAAAGACACTGCCGCTTTATAAATGTAAACGGAAACACTTATATTTTGCCTGCCTCTGTTTAAAAAGAAAAAAGATTACCCCGGCCCCCCCCCCCCCACCTCCATGCCTTTTTATGACAGCCCTATGTGAAATGATTTTATTCACCTGTCCGTCACTGCAACAGGAACGTGAGAAAAAGCAGTCAGATACTGCCCCTATAAATAAATAATTAACAAGAACAAAAACAAAGGCGGCCCTCTTCCCTCTTCAAAATGTGTCGGTAGCAGGAGCACGCCCTCAGACACCCATCTCTCCTCTACCTGTTACCTGCAGTAAATAAAGGAGCAGAGTATTTTTTTGTTAAAACTTGCCTCAGGAATGTTGTCTTGTTTTGAAGTCCCCATGTGGGGTCCTACTCGTACGTCCCGGGGAGGAATGCCAGGAATGGCGGCGCAGAAACACAGACACATCACATGGGACATGCCAGGTAATAAATGAGTGACTGATTGATGCAGCAGGTCAATATTAAAGACTGGTGACGGCATTTTATTCACTTGCTGACCCCCGGCTGCACGTTTACACGCTTATAGACTTTCTATAGATTCTAATTATTGATAAACAGAAGTAAAACATTAGATCATTTGGAGCAGAAACAAGATCTTTTGTGTTTTTTTCACAAGAGCCGCAGAAACAGGTAGTGTCTTATCTGATTTGTGTGTGTGTGTGTGTGTGTGTGTGTGTGTGTGTGTGTGTGTGTGTGTGTGTTGGTTTCCCAGAGCATTACTGACACCTGGCTGTAGTACTCTAATTTGTTGTTGTATAACATGTATAGATGTGCACTGATGGCAATTGTATATGTATTGTTCTGCACAAGGTATCTCATTGCACTTGGTACATTATATACCATCCCTCTGCATGCACAATGCACCATGCAATGCACGTTACAGTGCATGTGAACCTGATCCTTCTGATCTCAGACAGGAGATGTTAACACAGCAGGGGAGTCTGACACTCCTTCTGTCCCCGTCAGCGCCGAGTGTCACCTCACGCTGGCCCACGCATCTTTAGCTAGCACGCAATCCTCTGTGAGCCACTGTGGAGATGCTGCAGGTGCTCTCTGCACCGGCTTTCCCACACTGAAGGGCACTGGGGGGCATGGACACCTTAGCCGCCTATTCAGCCAACACAGTGCACAGGGCGGGCAAGCAGGGCCGGGCCCCTCCCCTCTCAATAGCACAGGGCAGCTCCTCTCTCCGTGGCCCAACAATGGGCACTGCTATCACTGCCTGGCTACACAAACCAGGGCGGGGACCGGCCGAGTGCTCATAAAGGACCCTGTCACTTTGACGCTGGCAATCAGAGAGCTCGCCTTTATGAAAACCATAGAGAGAAAAATTGGTCTTTCTCTCCCTCTCTCCTCATTTCCTGCTCACTTCCCAATTCTTAATTCCTCCCCGAGCTTTTGTCCCGTGGCTCACCTGTGCCTGATGTGACATGTTGCAGACTTTGTCCAAACGCTCGGTTGTCAGGATCCCAGTTTTCCCTGAGTGGATCTGTGGTTGTCCTCTGGACACAGGAGCACAGTGGAGTATGTGAATCAATACAGACTGTCGGTTAGCTACTGCGTCAGTGGATAACACATTTGACATTTATAACATCTCTTTGAGTCAACAGACATTCCATAAATCAAGATATAAAAGTTTATTCATTATATCACATCACATTGTCTCCGTAACATTTACTTACTGAACGTGACTCATTTAGCTGCAGTTATTTCAGTTCTTTATAGTTTTTGTATTGATCAGTGTTGAAATATAATTATTTTATTAAAAAAAGATTTTGGAACAAAGATAAATATTGTATTTATTTATTCTAATTTAATAAACTGCATATTTTGTATATGTATGGACACGTGTGCACCTGCGTGTGCTTACATGAAAGAGCCATTACTGCTCTTTTAACTTTGACATGCATCTAAATAAAGAGCAGATGAAAGTATGTCAGGTATTGTACAGTAGTTTCTTTACAGTACAATAGCAGGATAATGTGATGATGGGATCTTGCGGAGCCGCATTATGCTCAGGCCTTTGTCACATACAAGAGTAAGTGCTTGTTCCGTATCCACCGCGTACACCGTGGATTAGCTTTTCAGTATTTGACTTACAACAAGTGTTGAATTTTACCATAAGAGGGATTTTCCCCCCACAAATATTTAGTTGCCGCCGCTGCCAACATGGCAGACAATGTGTCCATTCTCCCTCACACTCTCGATTTGTCTTGGCCTGTGAAACCTAAACGGAAAAACCTGATTACAAAACGTGATATTGTCCTTGTGGATTTCCCAAAACCCACTGGGGAATTCATTAATACACAGATTAATATTTGCAATGTGGTTTGTTCCATTGTGAACCTGTGCGGAATGTGGCACTGGAAACATTAGCATGCTTATTTCCACTGTCGCAATAAAAACCAAGCAGACCAGAGTGCATAAAAATCCTTAATTTACCCCACTCTCAAACTGCCACTTGCTCGCATCATCATCTACTATAAAGTGCACCAAAAAACAACACCCCCACCCCCCCATGCCTATTTTAGGATCACTTAACAGATCCAGTGATAGATTTATGAGAACGAGAGTCAAAGCTCCACTCTTCTTGTCCCGGCAGCATGTGGAAATAAAAAAAGGGCCACGGTTTAAGCGCTGCCCCAGTGTTTGTTCATTACTTCATTGTGCACCGCAGCCACCGTGTCTCATGTAAAATCCGACGGAGGCTATAAAGCAGCGTCTAAAACAGCAGCTCACTGTACACGTTTAGCACTTTTGTCATTTTCACTAGGGGAAAATGTTTTCCCTGCGACTGCTCCGATGAATGCCTTGTATGTTGTCAGCGTCCCCCGTGGCAGCGTCATTAAACGTTACAAGTGTTTTCCTCCCCCCCCCGTCTCTGATTGCTGCAGTTAATACAAAACGTTTATTCATTTTGATCCCCCCTGACAATTGTCTGACAGGGCAAAGTCCGGCATCGCGCCGCTATTCTGGCTCCTCGCACACACAGCGAGCCATCTTTCACACTGGAGCATGTTGTTTGCGGTATGTTCCAGCGCTCGTTCGAACATATTAATCCTGGAGGCTGCTCCTGCCAGACTGGCTGCTGCCCAGACACAGAGCGCTGTGTCACCCGAGGTCACACTTGGCGCTCTCGATTCATTATTTTTTATCGTTAAGGGCATGTTAGGGATTGGGAGACCACACTAAGGCCTCACTTGTTTTGACAACATGACAGAAAAAAAAACTAATTTGACAGCTGTAGTTATTTATCAGATGCTTAGATACGTCGTACACACTGGACGTTTATCCAAGTCTCTCAGTTTGGGCTTGTAACTGATCCACCAGCCATTGGAAAGGCAAAGCTTCTCTTCTGTTAATGTGGCCGATAACTCAATATCTGGAATTCCTGTGGTGTCGTATCCTGACATCCTGACATTTAAATACAAACCACTACAGTGACAAGGTGAAGTCAAAGCGAGTGAGGAACCTAATGACCCAAGCAGCTGCTGATCAGTACGGGAGCTGGGAAGTGATCAGGTATGTTCCTGGTCTCTTGTGTTTTAAACTCCCGACTGACTTCAGGACGTGTACGTCGGCAACTGGACTTCCTTGTTCCCAGCTGACTGCAGCAAAGGTCAAAGGACAGAGAGGAGGAGTTACACTCAACATATACATGTAGGTCCTCCTCTGGAATCGAACCCAGGACCTTCTGCCACATGGTCAGCATTCAAGACTTTCAGCCGCTATGCTCAACAGAATCTTTTGTTTTCAGAACAAGACAAGAAAACAGGAGCCAGTGAGAGTTATCACAGGGGTAATAAAACATTTGTGTGTGCCAGTGTGCGCAGATCAAATCAAATTTGAGATCTGTGAAATCCTTTAAAGGCTTTAGACACAGTTCAAAATGACCGAAAATCACAAGATCACAGACGTTGGGTCCAATTAAAGGCTTCAGCAACTCGGGAGATCAAATCCTGGTGACTCGGAGGAGGGTGGCAGCGTCATAATCAGAACAGTCCAACAAAAAACAAAAACTCTTTATCCAAGCGTTATGACACTCCTTCTATAAAGTCTATAGAAATCACGGAGCATTCGATGTGTGAAAATCAAACCGCAGGTAAAGTCCGTAGCTAATTCTCCGGATTTGATCTGGAGGTCATGTCTGAAAACGGCTTTAGAAAGATCCTCTGTCTTCTCTGAACAACGAACCCATGAGGGTCAGTCCATCTGTCTGTACTCGACTCACAGACAAATCTCAAAACCATCGTGTCAGGTAGCTTCAGGGATGACTGCATCCCGTTTGTAATTCACGCGCATTCAATCAGCATTTCTCCTCTGTCCGCTCGAATTTAATTCCTACTGGTGAACACATGACTCCTGATGAAGCTTATCAAACTTCTTTTTACTATCTTACAGTAACTTCTATTGATTTCTCCATCGCCATGCATGGTTTGAAACAGCAGAGGAGAGAGAGCAGCCTCAGCTCCGAACCCAACTCTCCGCCCCTAACTTGACAAAGAGTTATGGAAAACTGAAGCCGATCCAATAATCATAATAATCATTTAGTCATAGTGTGTTTGAGTATCAGACTAACAAACCATATGTGTCATCACTTCTTCCTCTGACCGTATGTTTAGTAATTACTTTGTGCACAACACCATCATAACCGCCGATGTTGCAAAAACACAACCCGCGGTGAAATACAGTTTTAAACACTTACTTACCTTTAACCGAATAGTTTACAACCACCACACAACTGTGATGAAGACAGTTAGAAAGGCTGTAATCTGTCTTCAGGACTTTCTGGAACGAGAACAACCCCGCAGACATTTTGACCTTGTTAAAGGTTCGTGTTAGTAACAATGACTTTGGGAACAATTACGCAGTTAAAACTGAAATAAGTAAACAGGGTAAATGAAAGCAGTCATGTGGTCGTGTTAATTATTACGGGAACTCAAAGGCAGTTGAGAAGTGATGGGTGCTAATGGGTCTGGTGTCATGAGTCATGTTGCTTTTTTCTTTCTTGTTGTTGTGAAAACCACGTGTCATTAAACTGATTCATGTCATGCAGAATAATAGCAACAACTAAGATGCAATTATAAACTAATTACAGATTACAACCTCCAGCCCTCCCTACCTTTCCATAATCCTCTCTCAATCCCCCCTACAGCTCCACTAATTTATGTACCCCCCCCAACACACACACACACGCACTCCCCCCCCACCCCCCCATGCCAACTAAGGGGAGGATGTTTTTTATTTTGCATTGTGTGATAGATGTTGTCGTGCACTGTTACTTTGACGGATGAGGAACATGACAACATTTTGTGGTAATGGGTATTTTCTTGTTGTGCTCATGTGTCAGCGGAGATAATGTGTTTGCTTAGTCAAGCATGACGCAGGACAAAAGACTATTTACTCTGGGTAAATTATTGAGCATGTGCAAATGTTACGTGGGCCCCATTAGATCATTGAAGACACTTCACCTCGGGAGGCAAGCGGCGATCTCAAGCATCAACATTTCATAAAGGTTATGTAATGCAGCTGGCCTCTAGTGCGCGGTTTCATTTCAGTGGGCAACAGATATTTACTCTGATCTTGCAACTGGACTATGTGCTGTTGGTCCAGTTGCAAGATCAGGCAACTTTTGTCCATTGTTTCGATGCCCGCGATGGATTATCAGTGTTATTCACTTCATCTGTGAACTGTAATAACGTTTTTTTGGATCTTTTGTGTATATTTAATTAAATAAAACTGCAACAGAACAACTCAACTCAAATGTCACTTGACACACAGCTCAACCTAATGTGTGGGAATGTGCTCTGTTGTGCGAACGGCCTTGACAGAATGTAAAAAGTTAGAAGCCACGCAGAGATTAGACTTTCTGAGGACATACCATGTATCCTCTTGTTGTATATTATCTGCCTCATACTTGGCCTGTGTCTTTCAATGTGTAGATGCTGTATGCTCAACTCTACAGAGAGTTACAAGCTTGCAACTGTGTTAGCTTCAGTCTGGAGATAGCAGACTGGGAACTGGTCTTTTGCCTCATTAGACCGAGACATGCTGACACACACTGACTACTTTATAGAAATATAGAGATATCTCTTATCGAGCCCTGAGAGAAACGCTCTCATTGTTTGACTTGGTAAAGAGAGAAGAGCCGATGCAATGAACCAATCAGAGAGCATGTCCCGTAACCTTGGGACATGGCTTTTATAGGGATTTACAAAAAAACAAGATTGATTGATTCATCATTACCGCTGCACGTCCCTGTGCATCGGCGCACACCACTATCTTGACAATGCACCTTTAGAACTGGTTGATCAATTGTACAATCCCTTTCCACTGCCTCCATGTGCCAACAAGTGGCCTGACCTCAACTCACTTTCAGATAAACACATCCATGGGCACTCAGATGGCTGCAGGTGGATTTGTAGGTGCTAGATGAAAAAATTACAACTGCATCGGTCTAAAACAGGCAAAGACACTTCCAGGATGTAGGATAGGGCCCTAAATCTGCTCTCCATGTAAAGTGTGGAGGCAAACATGTAATTTGTCATTTAAATTTTTCTTGGGAATCACAAGTTCATATTGTTGAAGCAACTGTAACAAACAAAGTTGTGCGTAGGTGTTTGTGTGCGTCGCTCTACAATTACACCGCCGAAGCGCTGGCGGACGTGTAGACACAATGCTCGTGGTCGTAGAGTTTCTATTCTACTGTGTTGAGTTTCTTCTGGTTTCTGTTTACTTCAGAATAATGTGATGTGTTGGAGCTGATAGATTTTGAAGAGCAATTACTTTTTTCTTAAAGAACTCCAACGAAGAAAAGAAAAGACGTCAGAGGAGATAGTCTGTACGACCATTAAACCGAGTGAGGTGAAGCAGGAGATTCCGTAAATACTGTTTGCCGGAAATGCGATGCTACCAAGGGGGACCAATCACAAGTCCTGCGAGGAAAAGGATCAGAGCTCCGTCCCTGGACTCATTCATAGAAATGTGGGACAAGTTGCGTAGGGGGTTGGGGTGGGCTGTGTTTGCAGTGTTGACCTGAGTAACCCCGGCGACCCCTCGGCCCATGTCCCCTTGATAAGTGTTGCCCTCCCCAGTGGTAACAGAATGGTCTAACATTATGTCAAGGGTAATTAAGGTCCAAACGCTCCTGACCCTGATATAATCCCCTTTGAAAGGATCTCCAACTGTTTGCTGTGATTAACAAGGGCCGCGGCACTGGGAGGATCCGCTGCTGGTGAGAAGCCTTTATTGGGCCCTTTTTTTTTTATCACCACATAAAGTTGCGTCTCGGAGCTTCAGAAGATGTCCACCGGTCTCAGAGACAAGTCGGTACTTTGAGCCGTCGTTGAACATAACAGACCAAATGGCCGCCCGGTTACAGACTTCAGGAGCTGTAAAAGATTCCCCTCGGGTCGGAGCACCTTTCAAAAAAAAAGGCCACATTTACTAAGAAACTGTGCTTCTGTAGCCGACCGGGTTTTTCCATGGCCAGTTATAAATAGTTAAAAAAATAAAGTGACATTCACGGATGACTCAGTGGAACCAGTTCGTTTTCCTACAGCCTAGAAAACTAGGTTTGATCAACCAAGCAACAACAATGAATGAATTGGATTCCATGACATACATGAAACTTATTCAGTATTATTTTTTTTTAAATATCACACATATTAAAGTAATCAAAGTGCAAAGTAGTCACGACACGACCCTGCGGTGCTATTTTTCAACCACAAGCAGCTCAGTAAACACTTAAATCTGTCGTGTATCGTGCCGGCCACAGGTCCAAATGTTCCCCCCTGAACATCGGGCGTCCACCACATCCACTGTTGTGCTGTGGGCCCCGAACGCTGCACGCAACACCCCACTCCCACAACAGACTCCGCACCACACGTTGCACTTACTCACGACAACAAACATTGACCACAAGCGCACACACACCACCACCGCTATCCTTCCACCGGGAGTTTTGACACGACAGACTGTCCCTGGCCCCGTCCACTAACGGTCACTTTAATGCGCTGGAGGTCACAGGATTAGTCTCGGGGGGTCATCTTCACAGGCCGGAGTTTTTAATATGCATCCTACAAAGAGGTCAGTGTCCAAGGGCGGGAGAGGTGGTGGATGATGCGACTCCCCCACACATGCACACAGAGGCCTTAGTATGTCCCCTATACGCCCCCTTACCCCTTAAGCATACCCCAACTCCCCACCCGTTCCCTCCCACCTCCTTGTAAGCTCCCCACCCCAATCTCACACGCACACACACACACACACACACACACACACCATCTCTCCAGGAGGACAGCAGCACCCCATCCGCCCTTTATCTCTGGGGACAGCGCAAGTCATGCAGAACTCACAAGAGGAACATGCTGAGTGTGAGCTCATCGGATTAGGCTTCACGATCGGGGCAGGGTGCCTCAGAAAGAGCCGGTGTGGCTTCCTCAGTCTCGTGCCCTTTTTCTTCATATAGCCAACATTTGCGCAAATATGGGCGGGAAGGGAAGATGGTCGCTCGAATCCACCCGGCCGCAAAGACACACTTTCTTAATGATCTTTCAAAAAAACAGCTTCATCCAAAGTCTGGAGTTGTGGCGGCAGAAGTTCAGAGGCCCGGTTGTTATTTTGCGTGACATATTTCGATTGAACTCTTCCCACCGCCGTGAGCCTTTCTGGATGTTTTCCCATTCTTTGTCGTTTCGGAAATAAAATCCGAGCTTCAAAAACAGAAATGAGCACAAACAGTCAACAAATATCTGCCCCGTATCAAAGTCACTTCTGAGAGGCAGTGAAAAACAAAGGCATTATCGAGGGGCATTCCACACCGCAGTGCTAATTTATGGTGATATGTTCAAATGGGGCTTGGCGAGATGAAATATCAAAAGCATAATAACGCATGATAAAGAGAACCATGGGTGCAGTGTGGCCGCAGATATGCAACAGCTCACAGATCAAAGATGGCTCTGAGCTGAATTATCCTTCCTTGAATTACATCAGATTTGCAGATGCTCACCATGCTTTGTTGGATGCTCAAATTCCTGAACAATCTGACTCTGTTACAGCTTTGACAGACGCACTGTTGTGTGATGAATGGGGCGAGGCGCCACCTTTTGAAGTGATAAAACAAAGAAAAGTAGGCCGATGCGTGGCCGTGTGCCAAAGTTTTGGCAGGAGGCAGAGGTGTGGGGGGGGGGGGGGGGGGAATGGCACATGATGGCTAATGGGTGAAGGCTTTGATCGTGCTCCCAAACAAAGGGGCAGATAAAAAGGGTAATCAACACCTCTGGCCACAAGTCCAAATTTGCTCCTGTCAGAGTCTATAAATTGCCCACCATTAAAGTCGAGCATTTGGCATTGTTGCACCGCTCAGTGACACAGGAAGGGCGTAGCCTACACCGGGGGATTTCAGTTGTGCTGGCAGGAGCACCACAGCAGGACGGGGGGGAACATTTTCTGGCTTTTAGACCCTGTAGCCGGGAGCTGGCTGGGATCAGTGAGTGCCAAAGACGGAGCAAGATGATGACCACGGTTGAATAGTGCGGGGGGCTTAGACCTTGGTCTCTGAGTCGTGACCTTTGTTCTCCTCTGTGTGGACAATCTCCCCGGCAGCGGTGCTCCTGCCAAGGGAGAGAATCCCTCGGGCTGAATGTCCACTCTGAGTCCGTTCGCTCTGTGTTTACAACAGACAAAATACCGCAGGTTTATAACAGCGCGCAATTATTTGCATGTTTTGCACTTGGGAAGTTTTCGAGTGCTGAGGAATTCAATCTTCCGTGTGGGTTTTCGCAGCTTCCACAACTGTGGTTTGGGAAATTTGAAACTTCCGGACGCATCTTGAGTCTAGTGGTTAAACTTTTATTATTCATAGGTTCCGTGGAGTTTGTGCTTTAAAGAATTTTACATTTTTTGTGGAAAAAACGTTAAAAAAAAAACAAATGTTTGTTAAAGCAGAATATTTATATATGTTTTAAAATGTGTCTGAAGGTGATTTTTAACAACACAATTTAAAGATGAAATTAAGATACAGATTTTTGTAATCCTAGTAGAAGGGCCATTAAATGAGGCTGGTGTTGGGTATGAATAGATGATTATTCTATGATTAAATACCATCAAACTTAAATCCATATTTAGTGGAATCAGGTTTATTTCCATTAAAAAACATTTCAAACATGTTATAAAAGTAGGGGGGGGGGGGAATACTGCGTAAATTCCTTTGAAGCTACACTGTACTCTCAAGTGCATGTGTGAGCCTGCCCACACTTTACAGTAGTCTTGTGATTATATAAGTGACCTGTCTCCAGTTCAGAGCCGCACAGTCAATTGCAGAGCTCGACATGTCACAGCCTTCGCAGAGGTTACGCAAGAGCTGTGTGTAAATGTGTGTATGTGTGATAGAAGTTAAGTTTAAGGTTATAAGTATAGAGCCGGATGTGTGTGTGTGTGTGTGTCAAATTAAACACAGATATCTATGTGTGTTTACAGACAACTGTGCCTGACCACACGCCACAATTGGGTTGAGGAATTCGACAAACTTCAATGTCGCTAACGTTTCAGTCTTTTTGGATCATGGCTGGACCGTGAAGAAATGAGTTGTGATTGTTAGTAGTTGGAAAAGACGGAAGCGTCAATATTTGTGTATTCAACGACTTAATACAGAATACATTTTGGAAAACGATACTGTAAGAGATGTATGTATATTCACCATTATTTAACTGTCTTGTGTTTTAAGTGTGACGTTCCTTATGGGCCTTGATGACACACAAGGAGCTGCTTTTCTATTGAGACACACTAATATGAATATGCTCATAGGTTTATCGTTAACAGGTAAAAAAAGTTCCCACTCTCAGACACTGGTTGATTCATCATCACGTCATCACAGGAGGAAGCAAAGTGTGTGTTCCAGTTGATTTCTCTGTTTAAATCTCGTACTGGCTGTTTACGTAGGGTTAGGCGTCACACACTCTATCTATACATAGTTCAAGAATTTCAAGTGTTACTGTTGCTTCATTACATTACTCATCTGTGGTCACAGCATTGTGTTTCCTTCAGGGTTTTTTACTCTGTTGTGTTATAGTTTTACTCACGTTTCTTTGAATGACCTTTTCATAGAGGCTGCCATTGTTCTCACCGTGCTATATGATCCAACAAGACAGGAAGGAACAATCGTTCTCTTTCTTGGTTTACCTCTGCTGCCTGTTCATTTGAAGTTGTGTCAATAAATGACAATGGTTGTTTTGTCAAACATACTCAAGGCAACTATATTTAGAAAATGGATGATTGCATCTCAGGTTTCTTTTAGCGTTGTGACAGTCGAGGATATAAAACAACATGACACTCCTCTGTGGAAGGACTGACTCAGTCTTAAGTTCTGACGAAAGGAAATTACTTATGTATTGTATTTCTGTGTTGCAGAACAGTGTGGCGGTCAATTCAGTCTTGGGTTCGAATCATACTTTGTCCAGGAAGTTATAAAACACGAATGATCCAATTGGCCAAACCCCCTCTAGAGAGGGTCAGGGACATATTTTAACCTCATTGAACATAATTGTAAATTAATTTGTGCTGTCAATCCACAAACAAGTAATAATTGCAGTAATGAGGCAGTGAGCAGCCATTAACCTGTTCTGTACGTACAGGGGAAGCAGTCGTCTCCTCTGTCCTCACTTCAAGACACGAGTGGATGGAGACATGACGAGACCAACTGAAGCAAGTAAACACAGTAACACAGCATCAGGGATGGTTGCCGTCTTCTTCCATTTGTATTCTATCTTTTTTTTTATGTGTTTTCTTGCTTGTCTTCTCGTGCTGCTCTGCTGACACCTCGTGCTCACCGTGTCATTGTATTGTAGCGTGACACAGTTTATTACTGGTTCTTCAGCCTCACAACTCCCACTGGGAGCTCAGGTCATTCTTTCACAGTCAGTCCGTCCATAGCTTGGATTTATTCCTCATCCCCTCAGGACGAGGCCGACCACCATCCAGCCTCGGTGCAGGTGTGTGACCACATGTCCTGCATCTCAGGCCACAGACATTTCCTCCATGCTTCAACTCTGTGTCTGTCTCCCTTCCTCAGCAGATCCCCCATGGAACCGATTTGTAAATGTCCATTACTCAGCGAGGGCGCAGGGTCCTGCCTGCTGATCCCTGGCTGCTGCCTGTTTTCAGACTGCAGATGCTTCAGGACAGGGGGACAGCTGTCCCAACAAACGTCAACTGCTCAGGGAGATGTGTCATCCTCGTGTCGCATATTGATTCAATTTCAGCCATGTCTTAGCATGTGTGATTTACTGCAGTTAATGGGATGTTGTTAAAACCATAGACTTTAAAGATGGACAACGTGTCTCCAGTCATCTTTAGTCTTCTAATTTGATTATTTTTATTCCATCATATTGGACTGACGTGGACATTCTCTCCCTTTTTAGCAATTTCTAAAAAGTAAAAAGCACAATGTTTGTTTTGTTGCTGTAATGCTTTATATCGAGGTGAATTGCAGAGCTTTTATTTTGAAATTGAAATTGTAAACCTATGTTTTGAAGATTGTGTCAGTTGCTTGTCAGACCTCTGAAATAAAAAAGCATGCAATGTATTCAGTTTCATTATATGAAAAACATTGACTATACAATCTTCACTGCAGACAAACCAGGTATGATGAACACAAAACTTCCCTCTGCACCATAGACTGTTTATAAAAAAGCTCTCAAACACATAAACAATAAAAAAGTGTAATTTTATTGTAGAACAGTTTGAGGAGGACTCACTAAAGGAATAATTCTGAAGTAGCTCCAGAGCTCTAACACAGGACAGAAGAACAGCCCTTTCCAAACAGTCACTGCACTTGTTTATAGATCAAATCCAGAAAGTTATGGACTCGAGAGAGAAGGAAGAAAGGTTTGAGAGGGATTGGCTCCAAAGCAGCTGACGACGGACTCACAACCTCCGACCGGCATCTTGGTCGACTGAACCTCGGGCAGCCTCTCCTCGTGAAGCACTCAAATATCACTTAACAGCCCTCACATGTCATTCATGTGCACACAGAACAAACAACCATCGATTAGTGGATTCAGGTGCACGAATTCAAGCGTAGAACAATGTGGGCACTCGAGCAATAATAGCCGCTGATCTTCAAAGTGGCTCAACAGTTTGATTCATCAGTCGGCGCGGTGTCACAACACCGGGAGGCAAAGTGAGGTCTCCCAGCTGGATCTGACAACCTCTGGAGTCAAGAACAAACCCGCGAGAAGGGGATGAACAAGGGGTTTAATCCCCTCCACTGACTGTTCGTTGACAACACATGTAAGGGTCCACGGTGAGTGTCTGATGTGGGTAATGAGGGTAGGGTGTTATTTTGCCCTATAGACCTGGGTTAGTTCTTCATACGCAAACATGTGGATTGTTTGGCTGAGAGTGGGGATGGAGAGGATACAGATATGAAAGCTCTGTGGAAGTGGGCGGGGCTTCATGTAAGACGGTTGTTTATTAACATTGCATTGTGAGATGGAACAGTTTTAAAGACAGAGGCACTTTACATCTGTTTTCTATCTGTCAAATAATTGAAACGTTATTGATCATCATTAATATAAAGCCTAATATGAGATAATGTCAATAAAGTATAAAGTGTTTAACATATGACACCCTGCCACCCTGACCGTCATGTCTTTGAACCGGTTTTGCATGTGTTGCATGTTTTGCATGTTTTGCATCTGTCCTCGTGGCCACAAAGAGCTTGTGTCTTCCTGTGTTCACTTTACATCTCTATCTCTTCATTTTGTGTCTCTATGTGATCATTTTGTGTTTCTTTGCGATCATCTACGTCTCTTTGTAGTTATTTTACTTATATTTGTGCTCATTTAGTGTTGCTGTGGTCAATTACATATTTGTGCTCATTTAGTGTCTCTTTGAGGTCATTAAACATTTAATTTCAGGGTTATTTGAGCAGCTAATCGGCACCAACTTGCCTCCAGTCAGGAACGAACCCGGTAATTGTCAGAAGGGACGAATCGGGTCCAAAATTGATTATCGATTATCCCCTAGTGAGCAGCAGCCCTAAGCATTCCCGTGGTTTTCATTGTGTAACTTCTGAGTGCATGACTTTGGCCTTGTTTCTAGTTTTTTAGATTTTTTGGGCCTGCTCCCTTTTGGATTTGTCGGCCTGTTTTATTGGACGGTTCGCCTGTGTATGACCTTCGCCTGTTTCAGTAAGGACTTTGCTTTTTGCCCTCTCCCTTGGCCCTTCCTGAGTGTTCTCTACGACTGAGTAGATTTAGTTTCTGAAAAGAACGTTTAACGGCCACTTACAGCCGGGTCCAGAGGTAAAGCCAGTTTCCAAAGAAAACAGGCTTTGGAAATAAGGCTTCAACACACATTTGTTGAGGCCAGAAGTTTGATCTCTTTCATCTTCTTCTTTTCTCCGCTGCCTTTAGCTCATCCTCTCTTTAGATTCCCTTTGAGTACGGGATGTCCTGTCATCTGTCAACTTAGATTTCCACAGATATGAAGAGTTCTTTCATACGCACTGCACATCGAAATATCAGTGGTATTGTTCGGGGTAGCACGTCTTAGTGGACTGCCCGTCCACTACTCTATGAAAAAACACTGATGTTTTTCAAGCTAACAGCAGTTAAGCGATCCCGCCTTTCATTTGAAGGCAGGGAACCCTCAGCAAACACAAGCTTGATTAACGACCTGCTCTTATTGATACAATCCCTCACATGTGGTTTGGCTATTGTAGCACATGTGGTTAACCAATAAAGAACAGATCTAGGTTACATGCAGAGAGGACACGTAGATTACAGGCTTTCGGTCTGCGTTCTAATTGTCAGTGGCTGGTAAAATGACTCCAGAGGACAGTTATATATTTCAACCTGTCATTATTGTGCCCAAGGTTTTTAAATAGTTCTTCTGTAACGCTGCTGCTATGTATCCAACAGCATGTGTGTTTTCTCATTGAAAACCATAAGCAGTAAGAAAGTTGTTTTTGTTAAAGGACGGATTCCGTTTTGTTATTAATTAGTTGTTATTTGTGTTGTTTTACCCGTGAGTTTTAGTGGTAATAACAGACCAAGTTAATAGACTTATTCAAAAGTAAAGGCATATTTAATAACTTTAATAACGGCTGCATTCCTGTTTGGGCAGTTGAAGGAACAGTTCATTTCTGGGACACTGGGAACTGAGCCACTGACAATGCTTTTACTTCCACCAGTACTTTTCCAGCTGTGAAAAGTCAAAATGTTTGTTGTGAAAAAAGTTATGACGCCATGTTTTAAAACCCAGCAAAACCACCACATTGTCTGATCGCCCTTGTTTCAGGATTTCAGCAATATCACCGAAATATATTGTTATTATAACTGATTAAAATTACTTTATTTTTAAATAAATCTAAAATGTTTTTAGTGCTTCCTCCACCACTGATGTAAACCAATAGAATGTTGTAAATCAGTAGCGCCTTGTCTTGCTCCGACACATTTTATGGCGAAGCACTGTCACACTTGACCTTTAAAGAGAAGCCTCCCTGTTGTTAAGGACCAGTTGTAGACGAATCATTGATGGGACATAATCATTGTGTTCATCTTTTCTAGTTGTGCCACGCAAAGACACATTTGACACCTGAAAATGAAAGCTTCAGTTGTTCCACCCACCTGCTGCCTTCACCGTGGTCACTATCAACGATGGCAGGAAAGATACGGCTTAACCACTTTGCTTTGAAAGGACAATTTTGACAAGGGACTCAAGATAATCATACTGCTACGGCTTTAATAACTATAAAATAATTACCATGGGGGTGGAACAGCAACAAAGTTCTTGGTTTGAATCCCTGTGTCGAGCAGGGCCTCTCTGTGTGGACTTTGCATGGTCTCCCTGTTTCTGTGTGAGTTTTCTCCAGGTACGTCAGCTTCCTCCCACCGTCCACAGACATGCAGATTGGGGTTTGGTTCATTGGAGTCTCTAAGTTGAGCGTAGGTCTGTTTTAAGTGTGGATGGTTGTTTGTTTCTATATGTTGGGCTCTGCAATACGCTGGTGACCCCGTCTCCAGTATAGATAATGGATGGGTGGATCATTGGATCACGGCTGCACCGCGGATCGGCTGCATGTCACTGTTGTCTGTGCTTCACTCAGGCAGCGTTCCTGCAATGTGAGGTTTCTGATAAGACTATTATATTCCTTGAATAGAAGACAGGTGAAATACACAACTAAATACCAGGACTCTACGGTATGAAGCCGTATCTTCTGGTCAACAATCAAAACCTTGTTAAAACAAATGAATGGAGACAGTCTGCAGAAACTTGAGAGTACTTTTGATTTGAAACGGCCACAGGAAGCTTTGCAAATGTTTATGTAATGACATATTCAACAGATAAACATTGAAACTGTTGTGAAAGATCATTTTCACTCTCTGTTCTGCAGAGAAAATAGGCGAGATATCGAATCTCTA
This sequence comes from Hippoglossus hippoglossus, assembly GCF_009819705.1. Classification (NCBI taxonomy): domain Eukaryota; kingdom Metazoa; phylum Chordata; class Actinopteri; order Pleuronectiformes; family Pleuronectidae; genus Hippoglossus; species Hippoglossus hippoglossus. The sequence goes on along the minus strand of NC_047171.1, from coordinate 3,248,693 downwards.
GACGAGCTGCTGAGCCGCCCTGCTCACTCGGGCAGTGTGGACGCTCTGAGTCCAAGTGCGTGGTCAGTGTGAAATGGGCATAAGGTCCCAGGTTCTGAATCATTTGCTGGTGAGAGATTCGGTAGAAGTAGGTGAATCTGGCCTTTGCAGTCGTGACTCAGCTGCTGTTGTTTGGTTCAGTTCCCTGACTCATCGCTGTTATTAGCTCTTTACTCCGAACTATTTATAGAAGTTGTCTGGATGATTGATGACACTACATCTGTTCTGAGTCACACAGATTAAGTCTGCAGGTACGCCTGGCTGCAGGATCCAGATATGACACTACTCAAGAACAACTTGTACTATAATTAGGAGTAGTTGTTGTGCTGCTATCATTAATCACATCATTATCTATAAATATCACTGTTTTAATGATAACAATCAGTCAGAGCTTAAATATGATGGTTACACAACTGTTCCTGGTCTCTCTCACCTCTCTCCCCCACCCCCCCCCCCCCCCCCCCCTCCCCTTTGGTCCACCCACCTCTCCTCCCTTCCCCATTTTTTTCCGCTCTCCCCAACCGACCGAGGCAGATGGCCGCTCACGCTGAGTCTGCTTCTGCAACAGGTTTCCTTCAGTTAATGTGGGAGTTTCCCTCTCAACGGTTTTTGCTCAAGTATTTGCTCGTTACGGGAACTGCTGGGTTTCTCTATCATTTTTTTAGGTTATAGCAGAGGCTCTTTGTAGGAGAAGGAAAGAGGACGGACAATTATTTTATCAATTGAAAGTTAATGATAGATTATTCCATGGTAAGAAGTTACAGCGAGAAATACATTGTCACTCTTCCACGCAAGTGGAAACTTTGAGGTCTGTCTGCGAGGACAGTAAAATCATTCTGGACGATCGCATGATTATGCGGTTGTGCAACAGCGCAATGGATCTCACAGCAAACAGTGCTGCACACATCAAGTTAGAGATCGCTTATGTTACGATATGTTTTTTAAATGTTTTGGTTCATTAGGGAAACTGTGCTGGGACCAGTTAGAATATGGTTGGCCACCACAGTCTAGATCATGAATGGGAAACACTGCATTAACAGTTTCTTGGAAAATGGTTTAAAGAGACATTCTTTCCAATTCCAGCACCTCAGCAACAATTTGTTGCCGAGTTCACAACCACATGATTTTCAGCCTGATTTTGCCAAAGACGCGATTAGAGAGGCTCCCCAATCAGCCAATCAGAGCGAAGGACGGGATGAAGGTGGTGAAGGTGCCCCTCACTGCATGCATGTGAGGGGCAGGGTAGAACAAACTCAGTGCACTTTGTATTAACTGCATCTAGCTCAGCTTGGTTTTGGACAGAAAGGTTCAGGCTCAGTTCCTTTTCCCTCGGGGCTCTGATGCGCTTGGACAGATAAATGGGGCCTGAGCCTCTTTCTATTCTTTACATATGAAGCGTTACACCTCATTCTGTAGCAGGACGACACAGCAGAGTCAGACTCACCATGTCTCTCCTCGCGTGGGATTTCATGATCAGACACACTAGTCAGAAGTTTCTCCTGGTGAAGGACTGTGTTGTGGGTGACCCCCCGTTGCTCGTCAGTCATGTAGTATGAAGTCACAACGACTCCCGGTCACAAGATAGTCGTTCAGTGTGAACTTGGCTGAAGCTGCATTGATTTGGGGTTTTGGCACCATGAACTGGGTTTTCTGATTTGTTCATGGTTTGGGGGGTTAGGTCCAGTACGAATACGGTGAGTCCGGTGCTTGCTTCTTACGGCTGACAGAACAAGGGTCCGTGCCAACCATGTCTGCTGTCTATGTGTGTGCATGAGCATGTGTTTGAACCTGATGCATTACTGACAGCAGCGGGCCCTGGTGCAGCAGTGGGCCATTGTTTTCCTTGGCAGAGATTAGAGGCCCTCGGGGGGCCCATCTCACAAAGGGGGCTCTGTTACCCACTTGAGTATTTTATTGTGTCCCAAATTACCCCGTGGAGTGGGGAATAAACAGCATGGCAAACATCGAGCATGCATAATGTCAATAAGCAAAATGACAGCTGCTTGGTCCAGAGATCCTGTGCTGCAGGCTCCAGCAATGCTTCTTGTCTTCTCGTGATGACCGGGGCCTGTGGACATGTCCCGAATTTTGTTATCTCGTAAATCCGGCAAATGCAATTTAGAATGTGTGGAGAATCATTATCCTTTTTAGATCTTCATCAGATCTGGTGAAATGTAACTGACATTTGCTTCGTTTCCATCGTAATTCTTCTGTCAGAGCTTCTCATTTGATCGCATTTTGGATGAGAAGCTGTTTGGTTTGAAGTGGCGGTCCTCCCTCTTAGAAGCGTGTTCTTCCCCTCCTAAAACATGGGTAGAACGTTATGTCCCCAAATTCCTGTAAGACAGCTCAAATCTCTGGAAAAGACAAATGGGGTCACGTCTACAAAGAGCAATAATCTTCTTTTCTCCACAGCCTACAAGCAGGCCTGTCAGTCGGCTTCATTGTCAGCATCCTAGGGGACTGGGTTTTTAAGTGTCAAGATCAAAAGGCTTGACAGACAAAGCACGCTCTTTATTATTGCAGTGGCAACCCATTAGCTTTTAATGTTAGAAATTACAGTAATTAAGTACAAGCTGTACAAGCCTTGGATCTCGACGGAGGCTTTGAGGAGTTCACCGCAAATAAAAAAAATAACAAGCCCACAGCTGAGATAAAGAGGCTTGTATGTAAATATGAACCCTTTGTACTGGGGAGCGGTGCCAAGAGCTCGCCTGCAGTGGCTCTTATCGTTCCAAGCTGCATGGGATTGATCACATTTAAAGAGATGCTGTCTTTGGTTTCAAATTAGGGGAAAGGAGGAAGAAAGAGCGGAAAAGAGACAGGAGAGAGATTTGAAGGGAACAAGAGTGACAGCGGGAGGAATGCAAGTTCTGCACAGGTAAGAACTAAATAGTAATATTTGTGGAATTACAGTTTGCTTCTCCCATCCTGCTCCTTCTTGGTCATCTTTAATGACTCGTCCTTCAAACTGCATCGAGCTCGGACTGAGATGAACAGCATCACACATTTAGCTGCTTTCTACTGAACTGCAGAGAAAGTCCGCACACATTTCTCCAGAGATCCTCCTCCTTCCGTGTCTGAAGGTTTTGCAACTTTAGTCAAAGATGTGCCAACGTAAACATTAGCTTTCATTTGGAGCTGTTTTTTCTTCTGGGTCCGATATTGACTTTTCTTTAAGCTCAGCTTTGATCTCAAACCAATCTATTTTTCCTCCCCATTCATTTTTAAATGGGGCGGTGTCATGGGTTGCAGAACCGCATTGCAGATCGGTTTTCTTGCGCTGGATGTGTTTGAAGAATCAAATCTTGTTCCAAGCAAATATTCAGGCACAGGTCAATTATATAAGTCCATGTCCTGTCTGATATCAAACAGAGAGGAAGCAGTGTGTTGTGTTTGGTTGAGAGGTTGAGCTAGCGTGGCATTTTACCACGAGCGCCGGCTGTGCCGTGTGTCACAAGGAGGAAAGCTGTGATTGGTTGCACCAGCACCAAAGGTCATGCATGTCCATCCTTAAAGCAGCACTCAGCTGTTCCTTGTTAAATCTCTGGAGGTGTAGTACAAGCAGCACATCTCAGCCCATTCAGTGTGAATATGAAAAATACATCTTATTGACATTTACCTTATTGACACAGGTTTTGCATTGTGAGGACACCGTGGTGAGAAAGACAGGGAGACATCTCTGCCCTGGCTGGTTTGCAGTGCAGTGTTGGTAGTGGCCCTTTGAGTGGCCAGTGCGGTGAAAGGCTGGTGAGCAGGGGTGACTCGGCCCTCTCCTCATTGTTCACAGAGCTTGGTATTCCTCTCATAGCTTGCCCCAGGCTCTAGAGGATGTGCTTTTAAAGATCCCAGGCCCTCCTAATGGCCCCACTCACCTCTCCAGCACACACTGCTCAACAGACACACACCTTCGGTTTTACTTCTTCACCCCTCACCTCCGAACACGAGTTGAGTTTTGAAATGATGCAGAAACAAAAATTCGCAAAAGTTAGATTTTTTTCATCACATCCCACCTCCAGCTTCCCCTCTCTCTTTCACTCTTCCTCTCTCAGACCTCTGTCTGTCCTTCCTTTTCGCTGAGTGTCCCGCTCAGCTGGCCAGCGCCTTTTCACTCTTTGCCGGGGGAATTGTCCCCTGCATGTCAAGTGTAGCCATTAGAAGGACGGGTTTGGATGAGAGGTGCTTTTCAGGTCCCCGTCCCCCTCACCTTTGAATGGAGACAATGGAGCCGTTCTTTAGGTCCAGATGACCACACACCCACTGCCAGGAAACTTTCTAGTGTCCTTCAGCAATAAGAGCTCGTACGCTAAACTCACATTTCAAGGAATACGACATTAAAATTGCTTTCTTTGACTGACTGCAGTAGTTGAGTTTGTGTCAGGACCAAGTGAAATGTTAAGCACATTGGTTGCTATGTTTGCAGACAATCATAACTCAAAAAACCAAACAGTTTGGTTACTTACAGACTTTAAATGAAGTTGGTCTGGTTTAGGGAAATGTGGTTTGGATTGACATAAACACATATTTAGAGGAGCTTAGGGGTCCTCTGACATCTTTTAACACACACTCTTATTTCACCCACGAGGCTCAGACCAACATCCAAACACTCAGAACTGAGGATCATTGCAAAAATGTGTAGAAAACCATTAAAAATATGAAGACCATGAGCTGCTTTACTGGGTATGACTGGCTTCTTCTAATGATTCCAGCCGCTGATTATAATAGTGCAGAAGCTGCAGTTCAAAGAAGGAAAGCTCAGATCAATTCTCCAGCTGAATGTGATAACTGATGGTTTTATTTTATTTTAAGTTTGCTTGGCCAGGGTTTTAGCTCTTTTGTCAAAGGTCTTAGAATTTCTCATTGTCGTTAGGATTACTCAAAAACTACTTGGATTAGAATGGATAAATATGCGGATCCTGGATTTTTATTTCACTTTCTTAATGTTGGCAGTATGCGCTCTACGAGCACCTTTCTATTTTACTTTGAAAAGTAGGCACAACACACAGATGACCCCAAGCATCTGAGAAAGTACATTAAAAGCTTTTTTTGTCTGGTTATTTATTTATTCGTGTATTATTGTATGGTATTATGTATCACATCCAGTGTGACAGGCCAGCATGAAGGGATAACAGGATCAGGGCCTAGACATCATGTTTGGCAATCTTAAGCCCAGAAACTATGAGGAAGCTTCTGGCCAGGAAACTTAAAGCCCACTCTCTTTAAGGAAACACAAATTTGGCATTCACTGCATTCTCTACCAGCTCCTTTTAAGCCACGGGTGTCAGGACACGTTACCCTGTCTGCTAACTTTTTACAAGATGTGGCAGCGTGCTTTTCTGAGGAGCGGACCTTAACAACCTTATCTAAAAGGTCTCTTAAGTGCCTGGCCTTAGAGGGTGACTTACAGGAAGTTTTAAAAACACACATTAAAACAAGCTGGAAGGGGATCAGAGAATGGAAGGGGGACCATTGTAACCATTGCGGCAGCATTCCCATTCCCACCACCACGGGTTTCCATAAGCCCCTTAATGGTAACACACCATACAGTCTGGCTCCTATGCTTGACTGACAAAGTCAGTCATACCAGTGGATTACCACTGCACAGGGGCCCTTCACTTATAAACAGTTGATGGATGTGCTACAGTGTACAGTGGCTGACTCTAGCTCTACGCTGCCCTCCACCTCCCTGTCCCTTTCATGCTTCCATCTTTCCTTCCATCCATTCTTCACCTCCTCCTTCCTCGTTTACCTTGTCATGTTGGGTGTTATGAATCAGGTCAGAGGACTATCCTCCCCCTGCAGCAATAAGAATGTCAAGATAATCTTCAGGTGGCTGGTACAGACACCGACTCATTCTCAGGGCTGATTGCTGACCTCTCTGGCTAATACATGCACGGCAAGGAAAACACAGCTCCCGAGGAAACATAATGCTACCTTTGAAAAACTCTCAGGCTTTTAAGTGAACCCCACTGTGAAGGAACAAACAAGCCCTGCTGCTTACATGCATTCCAACTGCTTATAAACACAGAACTTGAGTTTGCCCAGTTAACCCTTCTCCTTGTTCTGAAGTTGGCCTCAATTGTGTCGAGTGGTCCCATGAACAAAAGTTAAGTTGGGTACTGGTATAATTATTCCTATGAGAAGGAACTGCACTGCACGTGAATTGCATGCATAGTATATCATTAGAAACCATTAGTTAAAAGTGTGAAAGAGGGAGAGTGAGGAGGACGAGTTTTTTTTGTGTTTCATTACTGTTCTGTTATTTATCCATTTTCTGGAGCTGTTCACAAGGTGAGACATGTAGCCCTTGTTGCTAAGCTGTGGTTGAAGGCTCGGTTTGGAGGAGCACACGCGTAATTAGCCACTTATAAGAGAGACCTGTTTTAAACTGCATTTAAAAGTGAGAAAACAAGATTCAATTAACCGTCCAGTGCAAGGACGGGTTTCATTTAATGCATCCTAGGTCCTTTGTTTATTTAAATCATTTACCTTCATGTATAATTTTCACCAACAGCAGAAAATGTCAACACAATGGGGTTCAGACTTTGTTTGTTTGTTTTCAAATATGAAGAACACATCAATCTCCTCATCTTTATCAGTTGAAGTCTATCATCAGTGTCTTGTCTTATTGCTTCTTCTTTTTCATCCTGAGATATGTATGTTCTTATTGTTCAGTTTTCAGTCGCGTGTTAGAAATGTCTACTCGCTCGTGGGAAATCTTGTGGAGGATCTCCTGCATATGGGCCCATTTGGACATCATCCAGTGTTTTTACAAGGGGGCTGGCAGGAGAAACTCCACAGAATGTCCGTAGCGAATGGCAGGAGACTATCCAGTGTTCAGAGCATGTCTGATAGAAGCTATAGGGACCAAAAGCAGAGCTAACAGAGTGAGCATTAGACTTTCAATTGCCAGGCGGCCAAAAACTTAACTCCATGTTAAAGCTTCCTGTCTGGATAAAAACATGTATTTAATTGAATGTGAGAACGTCCAGTTGACTGATAGTAAAACCATAATGATATTACAGCGACAACGGAATTAACAAAGGGAACTGGTTGATTCATTTTCTCCATTGAAAGTGAAAGACTACTTTCCTATGCACTTCAAACCAAAAAAGTGAGGATGACAGGACGAACACATGAAACCCAAACTAACTGGCCTAAATGAAAACAATGTAACAGAGACATGGACCTTGGTTTGGACAATAGTTCGGACTTTCAGCTGTGAAAGGATCTTAAATCCCAAAGACGAGTTTAATGGTGTCTTTACTTAAAGAAACTAAAACTGTAGCTCGACAGTAATGCAACAAACTCAGACTCTCTTCGAAGCAGAAACATTAATATCTACAATATGATACTTTTTCCTGCAACTGTTCTCCATGGTTAAGATTGATCCTGAGCTACACAGCTATGAATAAGAATGTGGGTCTTATTTAATGTTGAACATGACTCTTGATCCTGTCCCAACACAGGTCCAAACAATAGATGCTACCCCACAGTCGCCGGATCAGGAGATGAAGGCAGCGCTGCCTTTGTCCAGGATCCTTCAACAAGGCTCATTGTCGGAGACAGTGACTTCAAACCTAATCTTCCTATCGACAATTAGTCCTCTATCCCTCCCTGCCTAACTGCTCTGTGTCATATATTCCATTCATATACTGTCTACAACAACCTATTGATGATGCTTTTCCACCAGTGTGATTAAACCACAGTAGTCTGGGTTTAAGCAGCCTGTAAATACCCAGTAGGGCACACCTGCACCTTGTGTCAGGCGTGTGTCAGTCCTGTCTGTGTTTCATAGTAAAACCTTGTAAGGAATGCTTCTCTTGTGGCTTTGCCTCGAGGAGACGCAACGTCCAGTCGACCTCCTGCTTGTAAGACTTGTGAAATGACTGTCTGTGAGTTTTCAGAATGAGACAAATCGTTTCAAACCCCTCCGGTGTCTTATTTGCTGAAGTAGTTTCCACATTACATCCTCATCTTGCTGTCTGCGTGTTGGTGTGCGCCTGCAGCCAGACACATGTCTCAAGCCTTGGCTCAGCCAGCTGCTCCCAGGGATGAGGTGGAGCACCTATGCACTGACTCACTCATTCACACACAAGGATTTACACATCCTCTATGTGCTCAGGCTGCATTGTCTCGCCTCTGGATTACGACTGGCTGCCTTGGTCGAATCACCCAGAGCATCAGAGTTATACAGTGGGGTTGGCACATCAAATTATAAAATGACTGTAATGTTCAGTTTGAGATCATCGCTATTCAACTTTTTTATAATAACAGCCTCAAAATGAGTTCGATGGTTCAAACTGAACTTCTGATAGTCGCAGCTTTAATTGTCAGAATCAGGTCCAGCGAGTTCAAGTGTGATGCTGAACTGTAGATCAGTTAAAAAGACTTCGTGGCTAATATCCACCTTTCACTTTAGTGAGTGGGTTCAGGGGTTCTTCGGTTTCTTACCACAGTTCAAAGACATGCAGGTTATGTTGATTGGCGAGGGTGTACCCCACCTCTCAATCATCTTCAGCCTTCGTGCCACCTTCAAGCAGCATCGGGTGGAGTCAATGGAAAGATGGAAAATAGAGGAAATAATCAGTAAGCACAGTGGCAGGAAAGCCTTGGGTTTATAATTATCAGGCCTGTTCATGTTTATTATTGTATTTGTGTTGACGAAAGTCATCTAAAGTACTTTTATTAACCATAACAATGATCTTTCTACCTAAACTTAAGCAAGTGTGTTGTTTACTAAAGATCTGGCCTCCCAGCTGCTGGTGTGCTCCCACAGGTCATATCCAAGGGAAGAACAGTATGTGATCATTTAGCCTGGGACACAGAGGTCCATGGGAAATCTAATGGCAACTATACAGACGGTAAGATTTCAGTAATCGTATACATTCATTCTAAATCACATAATGTGACATATATGTAATAAATGTGGGTAGAAAGTTTGATGTACAACGGTGATCTGTGATCCTCTCATAGTGCGGTGGGGTCGTGGGGTCACCATTATGAACTTTCCCCTCAAAAACTCAATTGCGTTCTTTAAAATTAATCTGACAGCCTTGAGACTTGACCTGAACTTGTTCTGAATGACTTCAGACATACCTTGGATGATTTGATGACTTGCCTGGGGAGTTGATTTGATGTGAACGCCTTGTATCTCAGATGAGAGGGTTATCACTTGACCTGACCTGGAAGGGCCTTGGATAACTTCACCAGACTTCACATTTTATTAGAGTCAGTATTACTAAAGTACTTGGATTACTTAAGATTAGATAAAGCGTGACTCTAATGACTTTATTTATATGATTTAGTTTGTTGTGGTCAATCTGAAGCTCAAAGGAACTGAGATGATGAACTTGTAATAACACAAAACTTAAAACCACCTTGAATGACTGGAGAACTTGTGACTATGAGATCTGCAAAGGGTGTTGACTTACTGCCCCTGCTCCATATGTTGATGATACCCTTGTGTGGATTTTCTGTTAAATCCCTGTGGCTTTACTACCGCTTGGATAGACTTAAACACAACCCTTCCCTGTTATTGTAAGGGGTTCTTAATGAAGCCAACCCAGTTAGAGCTACAGTTACCACTGATCCCACTGGTGTTGGCAAAGCATGCAAAGCATCTGAGTCTGTCCCAGGGAGAGCCCTATTACTCATGGACGATAATCCTGCTGGTCCTATGAGGAACATTCAGAGGAAACACCCAGAAAACAGAAGGGAGGACACGGGTGGAAAAGGGAGGACAAGACAGGAAAGGAGTAGGAAGAGGGAGGCAAGAGGAAAGATTTAAACTCGGTCGTAAACAAGTTGCGAAGAGGTGATGAGGAGATGTGTTGTTCAACCGAATGACTGGAGACAGGCCTGCAGTTTTAGCCAAGAGGGAAACACAGGGCATCACTACACCGCCCGTCTCACCAATCTTATATACGGTCTTCAGATAAGGACCAAATGAGCATATTATTATCAAAATAGAAGGTTGACTCTGCACATGTGATCCACTTTACCCTCTGTGCCACCTGACTCCAGGGGCCCAATCTAATCAGGTCACGGCAGCCAGCTCGCCGCTCCAGGACCAGGCCACGCCATCCTTACCTCAGCTGATATGCATGTGGTCAAGTGAAGGAAGTGGCTGAGATAACTGAGGCGTTTTCAGTCAGACAGGCATGAGGTAAGGCATCAGGAATCTCTGACAGGCCATTACCTCAGTGCGCAGGCCTACGAGTGGCTGTTGTGGTGCCTGCGTAGAGAAGGAAACAAAAACACACACACACACGCACAGTCACTCGCATGCACACACCCCGGAGGTTGTACCTATTTTAGGCATTGGGCCCTGGGTCCCTCGTCATTATGAATGTCTGCTGTGGTAGAAGAAAATACCTTGACTCATTATAATTTCACATTATGAGGCTGGCTAGGTTTGTGTGTAATTAAAGGCCGTGCCTGCTCTTGTTCAAGCAAACTGTGTGTGTGTCACTTTTTAAAAGCTGATTTCACATCACAGTTTGGCTTTAAAGCTGAAAAAGGTTTCGGTTGTTGTTTCCTTGAGTCCTCGTCTCATCGTGTTACATCTTCAAGAGCAATGATCTTTTTCCTCTTTGACAGTAACCTTCCTGGCTTCCTGGCACGGCCACGAGGAATGTTCAGAATGTACCTGGACAAAGTCAACAATAAAAGTATTTAGGAGACATTAAATTGTACACAATGACTGCCTAGTACAACAGATGTCTTTGTTGTGTGTGCTGCACGGGCAGGGATCTTATTCCACCACTGTAATCTGAGATTTAGAAAAAACAGAGTTGTCGGGGGGGGGGGGGGTCTTTAGAGGGTGGGTAACATCAGATGCTATCTGCTCTTCTGCATCATCTGAGCCATCAGAGACAATCACAGACTGTGTGTGGCACGCTCACTCACCCTGATCCTGAGCCAAGGCGCCGCAAAATTAATTTTGATCTAGGCGATATGCACAAGAACAAGACATGTGTCCACGCCCAACGAGGACCCCACACCCGAGGCCCATCTTATATCTGTTTACTTCTCCGTCTTTTACTTAGAGCACTCTGCAGGGCCTCACTTGCAAGGCGGCTAAATCTACAAGTCAATATGTCAAGCTCTCTCCTGCTTATGTGCTGTGACTCTGCTATGTGAGCTTGTCCAGTCTGATACCAAAAGTAAACGTTCCTCTGTCACTGTTCATCACCGGGATTCCACAGATTTGTTGTTTCGGTCTTTGTTTCCTCTGCCAGACATGTGTGAGGAGAAGAGGGGAGCATTGTGTTCCAGTGCACTATAAGGGAGGCTATTTCCTCCGTGCAGATATATGGGGTCTATACACACGCTCTCACACGTACACACATCAAACACTTTTATTTTTGCATGCTCATAAGAACATCTGCTGACTCGGCCTCGTTCCCTTTTCCATTCATGTTGTTCCCGCCCAGTAGCCTGTTAATCTAACCCCAATAAACTGTTAATCATTTATGTGCTGGATGCACATTATTAGTGCCACTGGTCGGTAACGCAGAGTCATTTCACTACCAGTAGAAAGTTTCAGTGTTTGGAAAAATTATATTTTGTGATCTAGATTCAAGAAAAGTGTTTTGTTCTTGAAATAAAAATATTTTTTGTACTTTGACCAAATGTTTACACATTCAGGACTTTTTTCACAGTATCACAATCTAATTAATTTCATATTATTACTTAATATTATGACCTATTACTTCATTTCTAAAATGTAATATTTATTATCACTTTATTAATGCTCAAAACCGTCCAACTCTGTCACTTAAAGTTTTGACTCTGACTCTCATATAGTAGCCTACTTTGTGTAGTACTTCCAAGATCAGTGTGTGTGTGTGTGTGTGTGTATCTTTAGGATGCGGGCTAGACACAAGTAAGACTCACAAACACTCGTGCGTTGCCAGAATAAAAACACAAGAGCATCAGTTGTTTTTCTATTATTGAAACATCTGTCTACAGCCCCTTTGTTGTATTTACTTCAGACCAAAAGGACTTTCCCATGAGGTCATACAAAGACACACACACAGTCTCTCACACACACAGCAGGGGATGTTAGTGCCCTGACAACAATGTCATTTCTTCAACACTGACAATACAGGGTGAAATTCATCAGAAATGACCTAGAAAGAGAACAAAAAAACAGTCAAGTTAAGGGTAACTGGGGCACACCGCTGCTGTGGTTTACCCCATCATAAAAACATTCTTCCTCACATCAGTGTCTCTGAATTTCTCTCCTTTATAGTGGCCACTATCACCACATCCAACTGCTCTAACCCCCGAACATGTAAACCCATTGTTCTTCAGTTGTGTGTGCTCTCTCAACAAAGGTTCCTCTCTTCTTTTGATGGTTTTTCTGAATCTTCACTCTGACTCAGGTCACACACCCCCACCCCCCCCACCCCACCCACCACCACCACCACCACCGCCACCTCCGCCTCCCTGCATATTTTGGTGTTGTGTTTTTGGTATGCTCATGAAAAGGCCCGCAAAGATGGGACAATAGGGCACCTGCCCGAATAATGAGCCCTCAGTGAGAAATGCAGCTGGGGCTGAGAGTCATACAGGAACGCTGATGATGGCCCCGCTTTAAAGTGGTCAGAGATGATCCTCAGCCACACCTTAGATCCCCCTGGCTGGAATTTCCCCTCTGACACACACACACACACACACACACACACACACACACACACACAAAGTAGTCAAACACAAGTGCAAACATACACACAAGGTGCACAAGGAAAAAACGTTGGAGATCAACACACAGGGGCTTTTATTGTTCGGTTTATTACTAAAGGAGGAATAGTGTTCGTCTTTTCCGCTCGGTGTGTGCTACCAGGTCCATTCACAAACGTTGCCACCGCCGCTGCTGCTATCAGTTGGCCGACTATCACATACACTATGTCACTTGAATGTGCACAGAAACTATGCTCCTCTCTGAGACAAAAGCCAGACTGTTTACATACTGGTTCTACATTTAACTCCCGAGAGCGCACAGGACATTAGTCACCAGGATTCCTTTCCCTTTTAGAGGGTTGTAAAAAAAAAAGAAGAAATTCCTTCATCGGCCCAGAATACCATCAGTAAGCTAGGTTTAACTTGTCAACAGGCCCGGGAGGCAAAACAATAGCAAAATGTCTAAAAGCTTGAATAATGTGGAGAAGGGGAGAAGGGTTGTTGATTATAGAGCCACGTCATGTTCAAATAAATCCAGAGTAATTCTGTTCATACTCCAAAGACCCACAAACACTGCACACAGCAGTTTATTATAGCCGTTGCATAGTTGATTCTGTTACGTAATATTAGTCCAGAGAACTGTGGAAACTATTTGGACTATACTGGTTTACTGTTCATCACAAATAAGAGCTTTTCTCAGTTATGTGTTCTTTTAAATTGAATCTCTTTGTGTGTGAAGACTTCACTTTGTGATGTGATTCCAAACTTCTGCTCCTGTCTCAGATTGTGTCAAAACAAAAATCTGTTACCTCGCTCATGAGGAAAGAAAACAAACCATGGGTGAGATTAATCTGCACCATTACTCCCCCACCTCCCCATCCATTCCCAGTGTCTGGCTCTCACACAGCCAGCGCCGTGTTGCTTTACGTCTGCACTGAAGGTGAGTGGAGGTGATTCTCGGGCTCGCACTAGCCACCGTAGACAACACAAATAAGGGCTTTGTGGCCCCTGAGTGTGCCTTCTGTACTCTGGGAGTCAGGAGGTCAGGATGGTGGAAGGCGGGGTGAGGAGGTGAGAAGGTTTACGGGCTGACGGGGAGATATAGTTCTTGGGGGGGCGGGGGGGGGGGGGGGGGCTGATTTTGGTGACAAGGCCTCAGTTGTTTTTCTAAACTGGGGAGGAACAACCCTGACATTATGACATTGTGGACTCACAGAAATACACACGTACAACACACACGGTGCCACTTTGACCCCATCAGCTCCTTCACGATAGTGTTCACGAGAGAGAGAATGTATTTACTGATCTGGTAACAGCCCTTAGAGGCTGTGTTCATGCTGAATGCTGTATCTAACCGTCGACTGTATTACACCACTCCCCAGTTCCTTTTGAATGACACTGAATGAAGGAGTATTCCCTTATTGAGAAGTCGCCACGGGTTCACTGTTATATTTGTTTGCTGATTAGAGAAGCTGCCTCGCTGCAGGCGGTGAAATTCAAACAATATCTTTAGTCTTTCCTGTTTTTGTTGCCTCCGTTAAAGCAACAGAGGCATTAAGAGTGAAGACAAAATATTAAGGGAGAAATACAGAATGCGGCTATAAAGAATGTTTGGATTAATGACGTTTTTCGCTCATTAGTGCGGAAAAATATGCTTTCAAGTTGTAAAGCCTTTCTTCTCCTCCAGTAATCCGCCTGAGAGAGGGAGCTTTCAGGGACCACAGTCCATGTCGCTCCAAAGGTCAAAATGTCACTTTGAGTTGTTGGAAGAAGTAAACAGGGCTGGAATAAGCCTCCTGTCTTAGGGGGCCCTCGCCATAAATCCGTAGAATAAGAGTGCCTTTACATGATCTTTAGAAGCTGAAACAAAGGGTCAGGCTCTAATCGGCAGGAATAGGACTCATGTTGTGTTAGCTCAGTGAACTGAAGCTGTCAATCCTGGGTAAAGGACTGATATCACAGGCTGGGGAGAAATATGTTTGGGAAGTTGACAAAAATACATCTCTAAAACTCCAACGATGGAAGAAACGCGAGTGATCAGAGAATTCATCACCTCCAGGTCCACAGAGCGGAAGACAAGCGACGTGAAGCAGAGAAACTCTGGCCCCCAGGCGATGAACAGTCATAAATTCATCATTGAATGTGGACCAGGCTGATTTGGAGGAACGAACGCCATTGGGGTGATAAACCAGTTGACCCTGTCAACTTGGCGGCTGTCGTGACCTCAACCTGCGGCGGTATGAGATGTAGAAGGGCAGGGGGACAATATTTGTTTAAGCTGATAACTAGGGGTTGTAGAGTTTGTGTGTGTGTGTGTGTGTCTGTGTGTGCATGCATAGTTGTGTTAGGTGTCTTGTTTATAGTGCATATGTGCAAGTCAGGCTGAGTTTGGGAATGAGCACACGTGAGAGCGAGCGTCGTCACGTACACACACACATACACACGTCTGCATGAGAGCATACTAAGCTCTGGATTTGTACGAGTGTGGACGCACATCTTGTGATGATGTTGTTTTCCTGAGTGAGTGTGTGGCCCCCGATTGCAGCCGTGAACAGCAGCACGCTTAATGGCCTCCAGCTCTCGCTCGGCGTCATTAACATTCCAGCTGTGGAGATTTGGCTTGCATTGGGAAGCATGACAAGACAGCTACACATCCCTCTCCCTGCTCTCAGCTCAGGCTGCGGTCTGTTTGCAGAGGTGTGGGCTCCACAAAGAAGATTAACAACAGCCTCGGCTGCCCCCGATCATTTGTGACAAATCATTTCTCTCCTTGTTCGCCCATACATCAATCACACGCCCCATAAATATTGCTTTATTTTCTCCCTCTATTTTTGCCTCTCCAGGAGACGCTCTGCTGACTCAGCCATCCAGCTACAGGTAAAGTTATTTATACTGATCCCTCCCTGACATGCTATTTGCCCTGCAGGCAAACAAATAGCACTTCTTGGCACAGCCTAATAGATACATTTAGAGCAATTATCTCGCTGATATTTTACAGACACATGATGTGTTTTGATGGAGTCTCGCAGAAACATCACAGGACATCGGGCTGTTGGTAGGTGTTGGCACAGGCAGACGTTCGGTCCGACATGCCTTGTGCAGTTGCACAAAGTGTTGACATGCTGCTTAACCCACCTTGAGAAACAGAGAGGCGTTGCAGGGGGAAACCGCTCTGATGCAACAGACGGCGCGGCTCAGGAACGCTACGCAAACTAATACAGAACTATCTGCGAGCACATGCAAACATATAAGTACATCAATAAACACTGCAGCCAAAAGGGAATCAGGCAGATATGCGAGGCACCGTGTGCTGGCAGCCACTTTGGACGCCAGAGAAGCTGTTAATCACAGTTGTAATTACTGTTCTACGGCTCCAGCTTAAGAGAGACACTCAGTCCCAACAGACAACGGCAGAGAGGAGTTTTATGTTTCAACCAGTAGAGACGAAGACTGGAGTGTGCGTGTGTTTTTCTTTGCCATACTCAGTTATTTCAGCCCCACCTTGTTGTCCTGGGAGGTATCAGACCAAAGCACCTTCCATCAGAAAGAAGCAACAACACCTTCGAACATAGGCCCAACCCCTTTCTCATCAGGAGAAAAACACACGTCTCATGGTGCCAAAAAGAATTTGAAGCTACGACATACTTAAGAAAACATTTTATTTTACATAAACTGTACAGATGAAATTTATTTGACTAAATGATTCTTATACAGGAACTAAAAATAACTTTCTTATTAAATAGAAAACTGAAACAAAAATAGAATTAAAGATGAAAAATGAAGTGTTGCTTATTGTACAAAACAGAGAATGAAAATAGAGCTAAGAAATGAAAATCATATATCGTACCCTGATACAGTGGTAGGCCTTTTGCGAATAATCAAAAACAGTATTGTACACAGTAACTCAATGGCCTTGCCATCTTAGTACAATAGCTAAAATCTTGGCCTCTTTGGTTCCATTATTTAAAATACATTTGAAACAAAATTCAATTTACTTCTATAAAAATAACATTTCAATGGCAGTTTTTGTTTCACTAATCCTGCAACTTTTCAGTGCAAACATCACAACAATCATTCGCTTTGGAAAGGAAGCGAAAGATTACATTTCAAGTATTGATAAAGAGTTGAGGACTGGAGAGAGAGAGAGGAGGAGGAGAGAGAAAGGAGAAATGGAAAAAGAATTCAGTCTAATAGAGAATGTTGAGTATGGGTATAGGTTACTATACATTGCATAGCTCATGTGGCACTTATTTAGCGATAGGACAGGACACTCAGTACCCCTTGGAAGGCATTTCTTTAAACAAGTGCTATTCAGGGTGTGCATTTCAGTTTCTGCAAGTGCTGCACTGCACTGTGGCAACGCACTGGGCTGAAACTAGAGTCTCTGTGTCCTTAGGCTCCCACCTCGACAGAAACGTACGGCCCAGGAAGAAGCAGTTCTCTCTCTCTGTCGCTCCTAGCGCACAAGTGAAGTGCACTTATGAGTTCTATCTTCACCTGGTTGTCATGGTAGCAGGGCCTGCAGCACTCTTGACAGGCAGGAGGTTGAGGTTGAGGGCCGTAGTCAACAGCAAGAATGACAACAGCGGCCGCGGCAATCGCTCCGTAGAGGGCTTTCGTTTGCAACTCTGCTGCTGCGCAGTGTATAATCCTGCAAGGCATTAAGCGCTGCCGCTGTCTAATTCCATCAGAGAGGACAGTCAGACGGTGTCTGTCGGCATAGTAGCGAAGTGCTGGTGTTCTGAATTGTATAAGCTGATGAATTGTCAGTGCTTTATAAAAACAAAAGTCTGTTATGTGCTTAAAGTATTTAAGGGGGTTGGAGGAGCAGGGTTGGGAGTGTGGGGATGGTGAAGCCAATCATGTCATTGGCTGATCCTGTCACTTTCCTTAAGCGCTTTTTATCTTCATTCAAGAGGAGATGATGGGCCATTATTTTTTGACTAGAAATGGCAAACTAGAGTAAAATATCATTTGGTGATAACATTCCCTTCTCATCCCACTGCTGACAAG
Organism: Hippoglossus hippoglossus; assembly: GCF_009819705.1. Taxonomy (NCBI): domain Eukaryota; kingdom Metazoa; phylum Chordata; class Actinopteri; order Pleuronectiformes; family Pleuronectidae; genus Hippoglossus; species Hippoglossus hippoglossus. Next base: position 3,230,951 of record NC_047171.1, on the reverse strand, counting down.
TTGTACAGCAAGTGTGTCACTCAGTCTGATAAATACGCCCACACAAGCAGGAGTGAACACACGCATGCACACATGGGCACAACACTGATACTTGCATTTGCAAGATTGCACCAGTGTGTGTGTGTGTGTTGCTTGCACATACAGTTGGTATAGATATATTGTATATGTGTACCGTACAATAACGTCCTGTTTGTACAAAAGGCCTTTCTGACTGTTCTGAGTTCAGATAATGAAGAGTCAGTGTGGATTCAAGCACAGCCACACTCCTCCACTATCATGTTGGGCACGTCCCTCTTGACGATGTTGTATTCGTCGTCGAAGTACAACATGGACATAGTACTGAGCTTGGTGGGGATGCAGCAGGAGTTGACTGAGCCGGGGCTCATCCCTCTCATGCGGTACTGGTTCACGACTGTAGTGTGGAAGGACGAGGCCGAGCCCGGCACTCCTGCCATGTAGGCCGGGCAGCTGCCCTCACAATAGTTACCGTAATAGCCAGCTGGTGCAATGATCCAGTCATTCCAGCCAATAAGGCGGAAGTCTATGTAAAACTGCTGCCGGCAGCACAAGCCCCCGCTGGTGCCGTCACACTCAAGCCCCCGCTTACGAATGCGGTGCTTTCCATCCACCTGCCGCGCGCGCACCACCAGGAAGGGCCGGTGGGCCGGATCACTTGGGTCCACCAGCACCGGAGTCACACCAGATGTCTCACAGCCATCGCAGTGGACTTCCAGGTCCTGCCTCCGGCTGCCTTTCCCAAACACAGCCCGCACGGCCTCTGAGAGGGGGAAAGTATGCCAGCCGCTGCGTTTCAGATCCACACGCTTCTCCACCAGGGCCCAGCGGCCTGTTCCCCCTCCGCCACCACCCCCTGGTCCCCCCTCAGCACTGCTCGGAGTCCCAGCCTCCTGGTAATGGATCTTGACGGTCACCTTCCTCCGCAGGCCCTTCTCAGGACCAGATGGTAGCACTCGGAAAAAGAGCCACAGGTTGGCCTGGGACGCGTACAGGTGCTGGTTGCCCTCATTGGAGATGAAGAAGTAGAGACTGGACTTGACGGATGTGATCCCATCTGTTGGAGACAAAACAAACAGAGGAGGAGATTAATCTCTATTGGCCTTTTGTATACATTGGTAATGTGTGTGCTGTCAAGGTTTTCACCTCATGGTCAGAAGCAGAGACAGGTGAGTCAAATACGTTTCTCCTATTTCAAGAGAAAGGCCCATAGACTGTTTGCTTATAAAACTCACACACAGCATATGCTCACTTAGAAGGCAGAAAGCCCCCCCCCCCCCCCCCCTCCACCCCCCCCCCCCCCACAAGCCAAGAATGGCACAGCTTTGTCTTTAAAGATCTGTTTTCCTCTTGTTTTCTCTGTTCTCCCTCAATCACTGTGTCAGGTGACCTCCTGAGGGAGCTCCTGATAGGCCAGCTGTGACAGGCCAGATCTGGGATCAGGCCCAGTTGGCCTAAGATCCAGTTTTGTAAGTGACAGGGCCAAAAAAGGAGAGAAGGGTGGGGGGGGGGGGGATGGAGGGAGGAGAACAGAGAGAAGGAAGATGAAGCAAAGGAGGAAGGATGCAAGTGGAAAAGGTGGGAGGGTGACGGACACGGCCAAGGCCCCTGCGAGGTTCACTGAGTTCGTCGTTAGTGCCCAACCTGAACCCCACCCCCACCCTACCCCACCGCCTCCTTCCAGTGTAAGCACCCTGAGAGTGACAGCACAAAGCCCCCTGTTAGGCACTGGGAGACAGCCGCGCTGCAGCCCGGCATTGAAATGCGTGGCCTTGCAGCAAAAAGCATGATGAGGCAAAAATAAAAGCCATTTACATGACACTGGCCACTTTACACAGCACCACAATGAAGAGATCCCGGGTGTCCAAAGGTGGCAATGGGTTCTCCCTAGCAGTATTTTTTTCCGGGCCTAATGATGTCTTCCAAATTACCCTGAGGTAACTTGAAAGGTTTCTATTTCTGGAGAATTGGTACAATGTGCTCAAGCAGAGCAGCGCCTTTGAAAGCATCTAAATTACTTTGTTTGCCGACTGATTAGTGTGTGTCAATGTCAACAGGTGGCCACCAAAGACGGGCCCCCTCTTTAAGGCGCCTCACGCCTCTTCCTCCTGTAAACCACGGCTTTACACTCACTCAGGGGCCTGTTCAGACCAGCTCTCCACTCTGTAGCTTGTCAGCTGGGAGCTCAAGCTGTTCACACACACGTGTGCACACACACACACACACACACACACACACATTTCCATCCACCCATGCACTGACACACACCCCACCCCACAGTAAGCAATACATCAAGTATCAGCCTTCTCAATACCAAAGACCGCGGGTAAAGTATCAAGCACACATTGTGTACACACTGAAATCCATCTGAAGTGATTGACATACCTGGGACTGCTGTAATGGCCCCTCAGGGCTACAAGTAACTAACCTCACCTCATTCTGCGCTGTGCGTTCTTACTTGCCCCGACAGCTCCGAGCCTAGAAACAGAGGCATCACGCAGCAACGAGCATACGGTGACAGCGTGATAAACAGATAGGGTGAAGTCAGAAAATAAAACTGACCATGAGCGAAGGCGCTCAGCTGTTTCCCTGATAAGACGACTTTCCCATTTAAGAAAATCACAGTTAAAACCGTTGGCGTCAAGAGCCGGAGAGAATAACTGATTCAGGGTTGACAGTTCTGGCATTCCTTCACATTGATTAATGTGAAACAGTGACAGCGCTGATGTTATTATACAGTAGCTGCACCAACGTTTAATATCATTACTGATTCACCCGCCTCTCAAAAGAAAATTGTGAAAAATGCAATTTTCACAATTTTCTAAATATAAGATTCGATCAAATGGTTTGTTTTTCTCCGATCAACATATCTAGATACTTCATGTTACATAAAACAAAAGCAAGTTGGATTAACAACCTTTTGTCTCTGATTCATAGCCACACTTCTTATGACCCATAGAATAACGAAGATGGGGTTGTAACAGAGCAAACCCCATCAGCTGCATGAACTCGTGTACAGCTGACAAACCGATGTCACCTCTGGGCCACTTTAGTAGCAGTCATACCATGTGAACAGGTTTTCTGTTCTCGTAAAACATCTGTAATGCTGCAGAAACAGACACTGAATGGAGCTTCAGATGAGACAGCTGAATCAACTGGTGTTTGGAAAGTGAGGAAGGAACTGCCGAGTCTACACGTCTGACAAAAGTACTTTGAATGATGAAATATTTAACTGATTGATCACTGAGGACCACTGACGTCCCTTCAGCATCACTTCTACAGTATGTTCCCTATGCGGCATACAACTTTGATCATATGTCTTCCATAGTACTGAGCACGTACATCAACATCCCATATTCCAAGTGAGCTCCTCCTAGAGAGCAAATTGTCCTTTTCATCCAGTGTTAGCTGGCCCTGACACGCCTCGCCTGACCCCGCAGAGGAAAGGTTGCTGGGGAGTATCGGCAGGCAGGACACCTGGGTGGGCTCGCGAGGATAAAGAGCTGCTTCAGCGTGTCTCCACCTGCGCCACCAAGTCAGGGAAGAGGCCATGGAAGCAGGCAGGCAGGCAGGCAGCTCCAGAGCTCATTACTCAAAGCCGCTGTCGACAAAGACCACACGGCGCGGAAGGACAAGGGCTCGGCAAAGAGCATTTGTGGCGCTAACATGAGCCGAGGCGTGTGCACATGTAACAGCCATCCCTCAGGCCTGAGTCTCAGCTCTTGAGGAAAGGTTAAGGAGGTGTGGGAGGGCGGCGGAGGGGTAGGGGTGAGATGATGGACTATCGGACTCTACGGCACTGAGACTGTTATTGCTGAGACTTTACTACGGTGGCGTTTTTTATTAATATTACATAAATTATTACTAGCATCACAAGCCAAACGGAGGCAGCAAGGCCCACTGACTACAACACACACTTGTGAGTGAATGTGGAAAATGTCTGGACCAGGTCCAGCAGCGCCCTGACTGACAGCTCCTCATGAAAGAGTTGTGTCCTGAAGTAAACCTGCCAACTGATCCTGTGGAGGAACCGGGCTGGAGTTAATGACCTCCCATAATGAAGTCTTAATTCCATGTCTTGGACCACTCGCCACGAGTTCACTGGGTCCAAACAGCTACAGCGAGCAATCAAGAAGCGCAGATCTAAACTTCTCCGTCGACTCCTCTCTCTTTCGCCCTCCCTCCTTCCCTGCATGTGTTCCCCGCTCCGCTCCCGTGGATACGGGACACCAAATCCCTCAGCGACGACCCATGGGACCATGTCAGGGGAGAAGGGAGATTGGCATCGACTCCCTCACCTGCCAGGGGGCCGCTGGCAGACCTCATACCTCTGCACTACTGCAACCGGAGATAAGGAGCCGGGGTTAACCCCGTGCTTAGGGGAAGCAGAGGACAGATGCTGACCTCCCTGTTTCACACATACACAAAGCACATAAACACCCATCCACATCCATTTGCTCGCTACATTTACCAACCGCACCCCCCAACCGCCTTGTCCTAAACTGTGACAACAACAATTCAGGCTCCCTCATGCTTTGGGGGGGACAAGCTCCCCTGGCTTCGGAGCTTTCTGGAGACCTTGCCTCTGAGCCATGCCCCGGCTGGCAGTATCTGATCTTGGGGCGTGAGCCAGCTGGCCAGGAGGCAGACCGGGTCTAGGGAGCAGGGACCCAAGCCAGCTCCATGGTACAATGCCACACAAATGCTCAAAGGTGTGAGGAAGAATGGAACTAGGGAAAAAAAATAGAAGCAGAAGAAGGAGAAGAAGCAAAGGAGCCCAGCGAACCTTTAGAACGACAAAAGCATTCTTTACAACACTGCAATATGGGCACACACACACACAATATCACCTCCCCCATCACCAATGCCATATCCCTCCACCCACACTCCCCAATCCAACCCTGCACGGACTCAAATGTCTCATGCATTATTCTGAGTAATATCTTTTGTTTTCCCTGCTTTTTTCTTCTTAACGTTGACATGCTGTGTTCAGCAGGAACACATAGTGCTCTTATAATAATTGCCTTGCTTTTGTTCCCTTGTCATGAGGGTGCTCAGATCATTCCCATTGGAAGGCAGGACCCAGCAGTCCATTCAGGCTAATTGTACCGGCAGGGCCAATGGGAAAAGACAGGATGGTGTGTGCGTGTGTGTGTGTGTGTGTGTGTGTGTGTGTGTGTGTGTGTGTGTACGTGTGTGTGTGTACACATCCTATTTAGGTGCATTTAATTGTATGTTTTCTTTTTGTTAAACTAACAGTTTGTGTCAAAGATGTTCTCACAGCTCTAACTGACAATTATTGGATTCTGTCAAGCACAGATGATTTTAGGGTTGTGTGTGTGTGTGCGTGTGTGTGTGCGAGTGTGTGTGTGTGTGTGTGCGTAAGCCTGCATATGTGTATGTGTGTGCGTGGGGGGGGGGGGGGGGGGGTTCTCTTTGGACTTCTGAGAATTAGTTAGATACACATTCTTAGAGAGGAAGGGATAAATGGCCAATTGAGGGACTTTGTCCGTATTTAAAAGAGGGCATTATACATTGGAGTATTGAGTGTGAGCAGAGCTTTAGTGATGAAATTGGATTCAGAGGTTCTTTTTATCCCCTAGACAACACACGGGGGTAATTTAAGGACTCTTTCTTTAGTTTCATTTCTTCTTCATTTTCATCAAGCTGAAACAGGAGGTTTAACACCAACCAGTGGCTTCGGGCAGCAGTGACCAGTATATGGTAAATGGACTTCGTTTATATTGCGCTTTTCTAGTCTTTAGAGCAGATAAAGCCCTTTAGGGTTTAAATCTCATTCAGCCGCTCACACACATCCAGGACATCAGGAGCAGGTTCGGTGTCAGGCTCAGTAGGACAGTAAATAAGAGGATGAGAGCAATGACAGCACTGGATCTGATGTGGTTCTTATTAATAATATCATGTGTTCTGTCCCATGGATTGAAACAACACTGTGCATTACTCTGTGAGGTTATGAGGTCACCTGGGTCCCTGCACTGCCTGTTGCATAAAGTCACACTGAATGGGTTCATCCAGGGGTCGATAGATGTTTTCAATGAATTATTGATGACTACCTGATTCGGCGAAGCTGATGATCTCAGAGGTCTCCGCGTGCACCTCGTTGTTGTACGCGGACTGCCCGTCGAAGTTGGGGATCTCCACCCGGCCGTCCTCTCGCACTTTGCCGGCGTGCAGCCTCCTCAGCGCCGTCACCATCGCAGCCTTCGGGATGGGGTGGGTGATGTTGGGTCTGTCTCTCATCTGCAGCCTGTTCAGAATGTGCCTCTTCACCGCCTCCAAAAAGTCAATGTTCTCCCGCTCCGACTGGTCCGGCGCCCTGAGGCCGCAGGACGCGCACGACTCCTGGGTCGCGCTCTGCGCCTCTGCCCCGGCCACCGAGCTGCAGCGCACGGAGACAAAGCACGCCACCAAACAGGACAACGCCAGACTGTATAAGCTCATTTTCTCAACTTAAAGGTGTAAGTCCAAAGGGCTAATCAAAACAAGCATGAAAAGACGCACACGCATACACACCGGCAAGCACGCACACATGCGCACAACACACACACACGCACGCGCACACACACACACACACTCTGGAGTTAAAGCAAAGTTAATTTAAAACGTGTGAAAGTTCCGGGTTTGTGCATCCACTTGTTCTCCAAGAGTCATCCACAGGGGGCCAATGAGAGGTTTGTATTCCCAGTCATACAAGAGTAGAGCTCAAGTGATGAGGCTAATTAACTCCTGTCATCGTGCGCTCACTTGTCCAGCAATAAAAGTCCATGTCTTTGACGCGCTCCGGTCCACGCCACGTTCAGCTCACGCGCGTAAATCTACCAGGTCACCGATAAGTCTGAATACAAAAAAACAAAAAAACCCGGTGCGCTTCAGCTCAGTCGCGTCTCCCTCATTCAAACAACAAGGAGAGTGTAAGAGCTCAGTAGGTCCCGGTGTGTTTCTGTGAATGCGCCTGAGTGACTGACTGACTGACTGACTGACTGACTGACTGACTGACTGACTGAGTGAGTGAGTGCCGCGTCCCGTGCGCGTGGCTGTGGATGGCCAACTCCGTGCGTCCCTGCGAGATGCTGCTGCTGCTGCTGCGCACCGAGACCCTGCTCTGCCTTTGCAATCACGACAACAGGGGCTCCGCGCACCCAAAGTTTTTATACACGAGTGGAAACCACGTGGGGATTTCCACCAACTGGACGCAGCGGATTATCAGACTACTACGTCTCCAGGGCTCCAGTGATGGGACACGGGTTTATTATGGTAACACAGAGGTTGCATCATTTTCCTCCTTCCACGGTAAAGACTGTGACTGTGTGTAGCATCACCCGATTACACATCCTTCTGAGGTTTGGTGACGTCCCTGTGTAAAGTCCTCACTCAGTCACACATCTCAAACCTCATGTTATAAACTCATGTAAAACAGACACACATTAAAACCAGCAAACTTAAACTGTTTTAAACTTATTCCATTAACCTGGAATCACTTATTTAGGTGATGAAAAAAGTTCAGTTTGATGAAACTTTTTTTTTTAAATTGGGCCTAAGTGTATAAATAAGATATTTGAAATAAAAGTCATCATATATTTTAAGGGATCTGGATAAAGTCATAAATGTTGTCAGGGACTTCAGTCGAATTAGTTCATGGCTGGTTGTCATCCAGATTACCAAGCAAAGAGCGCCATCTACCGAGTGAGACCTTTCATTACACACGAGAGAGAGAGAGAGAGAGAGAGAGAGCGAGAGAGAGGGAGAGAGAGAGAGAGAGAGGGGGGGGGAGAGAGAGAGAGAGAGAGAGAGATAGATAGATAGATGTGGTGTCATAACTCCAACAAGAACAAGATGAATAGTTTCGAAGACTTTATTAAACAGTCTATAGGGTTATAAAAAATAACAATGTGTTGCTCCTTCAATACTCTCTGACTTCCCCTCTGAGTCAGCAACACTCTGTCTCAAGAACACTAATTGATATTGTATGTATAAAATAGGTGTAGGCAAAAGTTGAGGCTGTGTTGTCGTGTCCAGTCCCCACGACTAGACGTGAACTTCACCGTTCTTTAGGCATGGCTGAATACGACCTGCTCTCTCTCCCCAGTGTCTATTCAGGTATCAGCCTTTTCCCTGCAGCTGTGTGAGTGTGCACGTCTGGGCTCAATCACCAATCAGGCTGTGGTGGTTAAGAGGCCGAGAGCAGCAGACAGCCCCAGTGGGCCCAGTGGCACCATTCAAGCTGTGTGTGCTGGTGATCGCCTCTGCTCAAGTTGTGTGTGCTGGTGCTGGTAGTGTGATCATTTAGTGTCTTTTAGGTTGTGGTTTCGAGTTCAGTTGTTACTGCTGCTGGTCAGTGTCGCTTTCCCTTTTAGAAAGTTGTTTTCACTTCACTGTTATTACATTTTTGTTTATTCATTACACTATTGCTGCAGTATATTGTGTTTCAACTCCTGCAGTTACTGGTGAGACAGAGGGACCAACACAACACTGAGCTCTGGCGCCACCGTGTGTAATTTAGATCATATTATAGGGATTGCTAGATGGAGATGGAGATGATATGTGTTTGTGTCATGTAAAGGAAATCGTACATCGTCAGACCTGCAGACATGTGGCAGCTTGTGGGGTTGAACTCTGTCACAGACATTCAGTACAAATAAACAATGAACTACCACAGGAGGAGGTCGAAGGGGGGGGTCGGATCCTGACTTTCATGCTTTATGCACCAAACTCAGAACTTGTATATTCATTTCCTGACAGCATGTGAAAGTAACTAGTGAAGCCCAAACATCTTGCATGTCATACACCCATCATAAAGCAGATGTTTGTTCAGTTGGAGGGAGCAGAGAAACATCTGTATTGTCAGTGGTACTTACTCCTTGTGTTCATGATTACACTACTGCTGTCAATCCATCCATCCATTTATCAATTAGCTATACTGGTTATTGTTTATTGGCCTGGAGCCATACATGCATGTTAATGACTTTAGTAACTTACAAGGCTTTTCCTTGTGCCATTTTCTAATGAAATATTTGATCATCGCAAAAATAAAGTGTGACAAATGCATAAATTCACCAAAAAAAAAAAAGCACAGTAGCTTTATAGAAATATTTCAGGTAGTTTTCTTATTTACAGGAAGTTGGTAAAACCCTTTGAATATGTGAGATTACAAAAGATAACGTTATATTATAACACAGTTTTTCCACACTCCTCGTGTGAAGAGAATATATATCTGTTAAGTTGTTTGCCCGCAGGCGGCTACGAGTCAGTGAGAGTCATTTGCCATATGGACATGGGGCTGTGACTGGAGCACGGTCTCCCTCCGAGCACCAGCAGCAGGTCGGGCAGGTGCTGGACTATGTCTGTACCACTGTCGTCCTCGTTGATCAGGTCTTCCTCTGTGCAGCTCCACTGATTGCTGAAAGCTTTGTTCTCAAAGGTCAAACAGTATCCGATCTGCTGCGCATCTTTCCCCATCAAGTGCTCTTTGCTATCGTCCAGTTGTGAAGAGTTTCTGAGTGTTTTGCTCTCGTAGCACTGGTCCAGACTGAACGTCTCCAGCTCTATAGCTCCCTCTGACCCAAGGAATGTGAGAGGCGCAGGGAAACACTTGTTCTTGAAGGGCCTCAGCTTGTCCTCCATTAGCCTGTCTTGTTGTCCTGAGGTGGAGGACGTGTAGCTCGGACCCAGACCAGTGCAGCAGTGGTGGATCTTGTCCGGGGGGCTGGAGGCTGGGAGAGTGGCCACCTGCCCCCACGTCTGAGAGGTGAAGCTGTACCTCCACAGGCAGTTGTTCGGGGAGTTCTGGCTCTCGCCTCCACCAAAGAGAAGCATGCTGTCCTTGTAGGCCACAGCCGAGTGACCCATCAGTCTGGAGGGACCGGACCTGAGGGGAAACAATCAGAGGTGGTGGTCACAGGAAGGAACACACAGCACAATGTCTACTGTGTGCACTGACCTCTTCCCTAAGCTGTGACAGAGAATGGATTTTACTCAATTTGAATGTACTTCTTACTTGGTTCTGAGGGAACTCCACGTGTGGTTGATGGAACTCCACTTCCAGAAGTCTCTCTGCTCCCTCAAGCCTTTCAAGCCCCCGAACAGGTACATGCAATCCTGGTGGGCCACGGCTGAGTGACTGTGTCTGGGGCCTGGGCCTAAAGAGCCCTGCTGACAATCACTCAGCAACGACCAAGCCATGGTGTCTGTCACACATAAAAACACAGAGGTACAGATAATGAATGTACAGGCAACAAGAGGCCGCCTTACTTTGTTTAACGATCTGTATTTCTGACCTGCTGCGAGTCAACAGCCTTTCTTTAACAATTTGAAACCTTCACTTGAAGTTGCACAGCCCCCACTTATTATTTGTACATTGCAGTGCATGTAACACACCCTGCTGTGACTTCACTTACGAAATTACTATAGCTCAACCTTAGTGTCTGTGTCGTCATCAGAAGTGCGTACATGGTTGACACACACTCAAAACTCAACAAGTTCAAACGTGCTGTGTATATCCACGTGTAGCTGTGAAAAACAAATGTTTTAAACTCACCGAAATCCAGACCCCAGAAGTCCTGTGAAGATCCTTTCATGTCTATGAGCCCTCCATACACCAGCATGTCAGAGCCGACCACCACGGCACTGTGTCCCTTTCTGTTGGTTGGCATTTTGGACTACACACACAGACAGAAATATACACACATATAAATACATAGAATCCCTTTGGAGTGTCACTTAGTGTTCAAAACTCTAGGTGCTGAGCAGGTTCTGACTCATTAAACCTTCAAATGTGTAATTTCCTTTTTTTCGGAATGCAGAACTTTCTCAGAGCTTACATTTCTCAATATCTGCTAAAGAGCGTAGCATCTACCAGCTCATACAGAGAAGACAGATGTGTCAGTTTCCTCTGGAACATCTGGCACTCGACTTGTTCTTCAGAAATGTGGAAGTTATTCATTGACTTGACTTGGTCTCGCTGTATCAGTGCTGGTTACAGTAATAAGAGCTCTGATGCACAACACTATCGATGAGATTACAAATGTCAGAAATATCCATGTTGATGCATAATGAAGGCTGCATCTATTTCATACTATTTCTTATTCAATGGACAATTTGAGTCATGATTACATTTGTGTGACAATGCAAATCTTGTAATAATATTAATATGGATTTATTGTATGTATATGTTTGATAGTATTTGTCCATTTTAAAACAGGCTACATGGATATTTGGAAGCAAACATGGGAGGATCAAGAGGAGACTGGTTTCATAATATCTGATCCTTTGTGAAATGTTTGAAAGGTGCTCTGTACCTGAGGGGAGCTCCTCTTTCTCTGGTAGGACACCCAGTTCTGCTTTGCTGAGAGAAACAGGAAAGGAAAGTAGAGCACATGTGATGGACTGAATCTTTGACTTAATAGCTTTAGTTTAATGATGCAAGATTTTGAGGGAGGACAACAGAACTTTGGAAAACAATAAATGTGGGTAAAGCCATTTTAAAATAGCTGAAAAGGTGAATTGATTATTATAATTATAAATTATAGGACATTTGTCAGCATACGTTAAATTTTCTTATGGTTTTCTGTGATTGTTACTGAAATAGTTCATTTCAATGCATCATTTAGGAGTTTTTTTCTACAGAAAAGCACAGGTTTCACACAGAACTGTAGACGAGTGAGGAAGGAATCAACAAGCATGGCTGACGGTGCAAGTTGCATCTTGCATGAACGTCTAAAGTGAAACTCACCAATGTCAAACACCCACAGGGCACATTTGCACAAGGTGTATGCAGAATCCAACATGCCTCCAAACACATACAGGAAGCCCTGGAAAGGTAAAAGCTGCTAAACACATTCTTGACACACACAACAAAAAGTGATATTGGCAGATACAGAAGCAACATATGTATATTTTTAACAGATATAATATAAAAAGTGGATTAAAAAACGATTAAAATCAGATTTTGATGGGTTTGTACCTCATGAGCCACCATCGAATGTTCCTCTAGCTCTTCTGGTGCAGCTTCACTGCTGCAGCTCAACTCCGTCCACTCGTTACACACTAAGAAATTGGACAAAATTGTGTGTTTGATTTCAATGCAGCTCATTGTTCTCTGTTTTCTGGCTTTTGATTAGGTCCATGATAACGGCACTGAACCTAGCACGTCACTCCCATTGTTGCTTCGAATGTCACAAACCTCTGTGGCACTTAAATGAGCTGAACACAAGTGGTGTTTATTTGCTCTTACCTACGCTGTACCTCCAGAAATCCCTCAGACAGCTGTTGTCTCGGCCGCCCAGGATATATACGTGTCCGTCGTGGCTGCAGCAGGCGTGTTTGTAGCGGTCACACGGGGACCTGCTGCTCTGTGGGAGCTGGGTCCACAAACAGGGACTGCTCTGACTCATCACTGGCATCTTCCTCACCTACTGGACCATTTTCTACAAGAAGCAACAAGAGAACAGGTTGAGAAATGAATGAGATGTAACGAACAACAAACCCATCGCCTTGCACAACTCTAACGGATCCGTTTCTTGTCATATGAAATGAACAGCAGCCCTGTGTCCGTGTGGATCAACACAAGAGCGTGAGTGTGTGGAAGGGAGGGACAATCAAGAGGATTCAAGGACTCTGAAGGGCTCAACCTGAAGGGGCACAAATTCATTTGTTTGGAATATTTCCAGGCTTCAACCAGCGCTGCTATGACAGCTGTCGCAGCAAGAGAGGGTCAGGAAGGGTCAGCAGCTGATGAAGACAAAGATGTGAGGAGGAGGAGGAGGAGGAGGAGGACAGCAGCCAACATGGTGACGAGGGAGACCCCGCTGGGGCAGAAGCAACAGCTGAGACTGACAGCCAACGCAGGGACAAGGCAACTGTGGCTCAGGTGGTAGAGCGGGTCATCCTCTAACCAGAAGGTCAGCTGTTCGATCCCAGTCTCCCCATTCCAAAGCACTCAGAGGAGTCATCAAGATTAGAAAAGTGCAACAGGCCATTTACCATTGATACTAAATGCAGTATTTTACTTTTAAATGAAAAGTAAACTATTTGCAGTGTAGCACCTTATGTATATTAACATTAAATAATACAGAAGTCTTCAATAATACCATATAAAAGGTATTGTAAACATTATTATACACTTACCTTCACTCCATTATAAATGTTTTGTAAATGTTTTATAAAAATGCATGTTTAAAAACTGTCTGGTCCCTTGTGATGTGTCTGAACTTCCTAAAAAGAAGTGCGGCCATCAGATGTGTGGATGACCCCCGACCTCTGCTGGCGCCTGTTGTCCTCCACATCCCTCCAACACTCACAACACAGGCAACAAGCCTTAATGAGCCGTTGTGTGTTAGCAGCAAAGTGTTGTGTGTAATGGTTGTGGAGAGCGTGCCCCCCCCCCCCCTGCACAGCTGGGACTGTGACTCATGGTCACCTGACTGCTGCTACAGGCCTGTTGTCAGGAGGGACACACACACACAGCCACACAGAGACAGTGGAGTGTCGCTCTGGGGACAAAGTCAGAGACACAAGCAGAAAGGCAAAGAACGAGTTTGTGTAAAATAAAAAACACACAAGGTGCTTTTTGGCGCGTTTTAATACAAAAGTAGGAAATAAACCAAGACACTCTTGATGTGGAAAAATTAAAAAGCTTTTATTAGAGTGGCTAATGCATGGCATAAATTATAAATATTATCTTTGCCATGCAGTAGGCCTTCAAATACAAGTTGGTTTTTTTTTTCACAGTAAAATTGTCTTGGTTTAGTTGCTAAAATGGAGAAAGGTGAAAATTAGATTTACTAGATGGAGGGACAGGGAGGGACTTCTTCAGAAGATTAGACATCATATCTTTAGGCTGATTGAAAATGTCAAGTAAACAGTTTATTGTCTAACTGATCTTTGTGTCTTTGTTAATTTATGTGTTAAATTATGTACAACGTCTCATTGTTGTGTCGCCAACACCGTGTGTATGGCTTTATCTTTCTTTGCTATTGTCTTCTCTTGTGCATTAGTTGTGTGTGTATTGTTCTGTGCTTTGCTGTTTAAAACTGTTAAAATCAATGAACAGAAATGTCTGTCTGTCTGTGACGCACATATCTGGAGAGCTGTAAATGTTTTGAAGTGCAGTTTAAAATGTGATGCTACTTGGACACGTGCCACATTCAACATTAACAAACATTGAATAAACAGGCGACCAGCGCTCTGCAGCGGCGGCGGCTGGGACTCATCAAGGCAAGTGACGTTGTCGACCACGTTCAAGGCAACAGCAACAGAAACTGATTCTCTGGGACTGAGTCGAGTTTCACTCAACTTTGAACAAACATGTGAACAGCTCTTTCTGCTGCAGGTCACCTTCACAGTATCAGAAATAAAGCTGCAACCAGCATTACCACAGGCAAAGTCAACAGGCCAAGCAAAACGTCTACACAGGCAGCTTTAGAAATGGGCCCTGCATCAGTTAACTCTTAAAGAGACGAGTCTACTTCTTTAAAACATTAAAAATGAAAGACTGGATGTAATGTGGCACTGACATGGTGTGAGGATGCACATCACCACATGCACACATAGTGCTACACACTCTCGTGGAAAACATTTGGAGCTGCAACTAATGAATTATTTGATCTATGAAATTTAAAAAATAGACCAACATTCCAGTTCCAATCAACTTATTGTTGCTGCTCTAAACGACTTAAGTATTTCATTTTGAGCTTTACAAAGAAAAAACACGTAAAGGAAGAATTATTCGGGCTTTGCTGTCAGAAAGAGAAAAAGCAAAGGAGTAAACTGATGAGCCACTTTAACGACCTTTTACAATATCCGTTACGACGCAGCACGTGAAACTGCTCTTGTGTTATTTTCCACGCTGCAGTGATCTATGACTGAGAGGACACAGAGTTGAGACAGTAGTTGTATAGGGGGGGGGGGGGGGTCATAACTTCTCTTGCCTGCTCTCGACAAAGATGTGGCCTCGCTCCTTCACCTCCTTCACCTCCTTCACCTCCTTCACCTTATCAAATGGTCACCTGAGGAGCAAACAGCTCGGACGTTGTGACATTGCAATAACACACCTCGCTGGGATTCCGACTTGTACAGAGAGTGAACTTGTATTTTTGCTACATAGAGAAACAAGATGTAAACCTGATGCATTTTTAAAATTTTAAATACCTTCATGTGGACGGACCCAAAGGCTCCTCTAGTGTTGTTACCTGCTTGTTCAGTGTTGTGCCTGTTTTTTAAAGGTGCTGTAAATGAAGCCAAGTTGACTACAGGGTGTGTGATTGTGTTCTTGGGAAAATCTGGGTGGATTCAGTGTGTCACAGGAAAATGATGGGTCTGAAATCACAACACCATCCTGTGATTAGCTTTAATGTTTTTATCGCTAGCATATCAAAGAAAACACACCTCGCTGTGACACTTCTTAAAATGACGTGAGAACAGGCAGCTGAGCTTCTCTTAAAGCTTCAGTGTGTAGAATCTAGTGACATCTAGTGGTGAAGTGTCATGTTGCAGCTGAACACCCCTCACCTCCCCTTCCCCTTCCAAACATGACAGAGAACCTGTGGCAGCTTCAGTCGTCATAGAAACTCAAAAGGTTTAGTTTGTCCAGTTTGGACGACTGTAAAAAAAAAACATGGCAGCCTCCGTAGAGAGGAGCCAATCCTGATGTAAATATAAAGTATTTAAATATAAAGGGTCTTATTCTGGGGTAAAGAAACATCACTAGGATTATTTTATATTCGGTAGATCCCTTTCATCTAAATCTTACACACTGGACCTTTAAGACACAGTGACCCCCCCCCCCCCCCACACACACACACACACACAACATGTCCCTCTAGCGTTACAGTTACTACGTTACTCTTACAATAGAAGTAACGCGGGACTCTCTCTCTGCTTGAGAAGCGTCGACATGAGCTGAGCTCGTTTCAGGTGAATTCCTCGGACACATTCCTGCGTCTCTTCTCGACCACAGCAGCAGCAGCTCTCTCCCCCCCACCCACCCACCCACACACACACACACACACACACACAGGAGGAATGTGGAGGTTCCTCCTTCTCCCCCCCCCCCGATTATGTTTCAGGTCAACACTCGAGAGAAATCCCCGTGGTCACGTAGCTTTGATCTTTATAAAACACGTGTGACAGCTCGGACCCGGGACTTCGCGCTGCACTCGTCGAGTTAACGGTGAAGCCGAAGCAGCGGAAACGAGGATGAGAACTTTTTTTCTCTCTGCTGCTGCTGCTGCTTCTTCATCGATTAATCGAAGCAGATGAAAGACACGGCTTTGATCTCGAGTGTCGAGTTGTTGTTTTTTTTTAACTCTGATATAGTGAGTCAGACTTTTCCTGTGAGTGAATAAAGGTTTGTTACTTACGGAGTCTTCTCCTCTTCTTCTTCTTCTTCTTCTTCTAGTTCGTCTGCGGAGCGTCAACGGGCTGCTGAGGCATTCAGGGACACCCCGTAAACCGCCCCTCCCCGCTCTCAAACCGCGAAAATAACACAAAGTACGTTACTTGTACTGAGGTGCGTTTCGTTTGGACGTAACATTGCAGGGATGTGATTTATATTTATATCTAAACAGGCAAAAAAAACCTGTCTCCTTATTTCGTTTTTAAGGCTATATCACTGTTTTACCTCCACATCCAGACCAGTGACGGATTTAGCAATTTGGGGGCCCAGGGCAAACACAGGCGTGGGGGCCCCCTGCATCCGTTGTTCTTCACCTTTTTATAATTCTTGTTAATCTGAGAAAATTCCTACTTGTAACTTCTTCCCAACCCCAAAACACATATTAACAAGATCGGTCATCAATTACCTTGATTTTCCAGCAGGATCCCTGATGACGAGGGGCCTCTGTCTTGTTTTAATAAAGTGAGAAACAATTATTATGGACTCTTCTGTCCCTCTAACACTCATCTTGTTTTGTATTAATGTTTTACTGTTGTTTTCCTTCCTTCTTTTTATCCTCACTTCCTTATTCTCCTTTACTTATAATTCCGTTTGTTTCCGTTTTCTTTTCTGGGCCTTTTCCATTCATATGTCAGTTTATATAGTAACTTCCTGCCTCTCCTTTAGTCTCCATGTTCCTCATGTAGGGACATGGACCCTTTGTTTGACTTTTCCTCTGCCCCTCACCACTTTGTCTCAATTCATGTCCTTTCTGCTCCATAGGAAACACACTGAGAAACATACCACATCAAATTTGTTCACATTATATGAGACATGAACAAGCTGACTGGAGACCAAGTTCTTCTCAAATTAAGGCGGAGAAAAACAGTGTTTTCACAAATGTTTTAAAAGCTTCAAAACATTTTAAATATATTTGTTAAGTCTAGTGTGTCTGATTTGATGTGACCTAGATGTGAAAAAGCTGTGAAATCTCTCATTTTGGGCATTTTACAAATGGTTTCTCAAATTTGAAACAATGCTTTAAAGAATCTTTAGCTTTCCGGGGGAAATCTAGTCCAGACATTAGTATTAGGCTTTTAAAAAAGTCAAAATCAACTTGCTTTATGCATGTCAAGCTCAATATTACACATTTATTGAAAGCATTGTGGAAAAATGACTAGGACACTGAATAACTTATATCATTGATAGAAATGTCATCAATTCATATTAACATGCAAAAGTGATAAAGAACCCTAGCCTAAATAAAGAAACTATAAAAAAAACATTCTATTAAAGGTGTATCACATTTTTTTTAATCTATTAAAATACAATCAACACCAAGCAACAACAACAATAACAGATTATTCATTCAGTAATTCACCATTCTGATGGGAACAAACAGTCCCTGCAGGTGAGAGAATCATTATCATCGATGAACCCATTGTCTTCTCCACATGTTTGGTGAAACCAATGGCTGCGGACCAGAGGACAGACTAGTCTCATGTTCTAGTTAACTAATTAGACAATCAGTTTAAACAGACAGGGACAGATTGTATTTACCATTAACTCCTGTCTGACAACAATAGACTTTATGCTACATATCTTTAGTTTATCTATTTTTTTTAATTTCAGGAAGTCTTTAAATGCATATTTCCCCCATTTAGAGAATTTTAATGACGGTCCCACATTATCAATCATGTTTGATAAAGTAGGACAGCTAAAACATATTTGGAAATTAATAATAAACTAAAACACATTTTACATTTAGCAACTCAATGCATATTTTGTCATGCAATTCCAAAGGTTTGATTGAAAAAGTCCTGTTGACTAGATTTAGTTATAACAGGAAATAAACAGACTGAAGTTTAGGTGTCACATCACCCAATGTCCCAGATTAACCGAATTGACACTGAATAAAAAAGATATAACTATAAAACAACGCAATAGCATGGCATGTCCATTTCAATAAATAATAATAATAAAGGTCAATCAAACTAATTGGAGGGGTCGTTAAGCTGTCAGTCAAACTGTATTAAAGTTGCTTTACATTTATGTATTTGTATAAAATATATTTTGAATCATAACAAGTTGTCAGGGCAGTTCTGGACGTCATTTAAAAAAAAAAAAAAACATTATTCAGGCAAATGTCTCTGCGACTCGCGAGCCTGCTTTCGAGGTCCTTTTGGATTTTCATTCAGGCAATGCGAAGGTAGTCCTCGTGAGGGTCCTTCCCTGAGAACCACACACACGTGTCTCTGTGCGCCGGAACCATGGCGGACCTGCAGATGAAGCTGCTGCGCAAGAAGATTGAGAAGAGAAACGTGAAGAACAAGGAGCGGAAGCTGCTGAGGAAACAGGCAGAAGACGAGGAGGCCGGTGCGTGTGGAGAAAGAAACCCGCTGCTGCTTGTTATTGTTTCGTGAAACCGCGACGGGACTCCACATGCTAAGCTAAGCTAGCTTCGGTAGCACAACGTGTTTTTAAAATCGGGAGTTCTTGTCGCTGTGGTTAAAATCCGCTGTTTCAGTTTGAGCTTTTACACGCAACTCATAATCAGTAGCTGCTAATTGTGCGTGTTAACTCAATCTGTCAAATGTGATGTCATCGTTGGCCTCACTTCGTTAGCATTTAGCACGTTAGCATAGTCGTATGTCCACAGGAAAATATTAACATTACACCAATTTAAATAGGAGTGAGACATGTGTTAGTATAGTGTTGACTTATATTGTACATATTAGCCTTTATCGCTGTATCTGATCGCGGTGTAATGTGTTTGACAGTAAATACAAACGGGCTGGTAGACGAACCAACAACCTCCTGTGTGACGGACGAGGTGCCCAAGGAGAAGCAGCAGGGGGAGGAGGAGGGGGGACCAGTGGAAGACACCACCACAGAGACAAAACCATCTCAGAAGAAGAAGAAACGGAAGCTCGCTGACACTCATGAATCACCAGGTAACAGATTTGCCTGATGGAAATGGAACCAACCCCAGATTCCTGTAATGTCAACTAACACGTGTCATTATCCTTATTCCAGCTGAGAAGAAGACCAAAGCAACAGAGGAGGAGGAGGAAGCAGGAGTAACAGATGAGGATGGAGAACAGGCTACTGATGAGGTAGATTCAGCTGAAGATGAGGAGGAGGATGACGGTACTATTGGGGGAGATGACGGAGAGGAAGATCAACCAGAGTTACCATCTGGTCTAACAGGTAACATTTAATGTCTTTGTTACGTTTAAAATTATATTTCTAAACTATAGTCGTCATATTTTAACACCTTCTGAGAACTACGAGCCACATTTGGCTGCGTTGCCTTTATGTGTTGCCTGTTCACTGATTCCATCGTGAACGGGGTGTCAACTGAGGCATACAGAGACACTTGTGATTGTCCCAAGGAGGAGTCGCCTGTGATTCCTCTGACGGGAGCAACTGCAAGGACACGTCCATCCCGACTACTTTTATTATTTTGGCTTTTAAACGTGTTATATCTTGGTCTTTCTCTAAATTCAGAGTCTAGGGAAGCCCGTCACTTATTGTAACTGTTGTCCACTGTGTCCTCAGGAGCGTTTGAGGACACGTCGTTTGCCTCTCTTGTTGGGCTGGTGAGCGACAACACCCTGAAGGGAGTGAAAGAGATGAGCTTTGAACACATGACTGAGATTCAGCATAAAAGCATCCGTCCCCTGCTGGAAGGAAGGTAAGTCTGCAGCTGAAGATTCTCGTGAATCAATTTGTACAATTAATAATGTTATCACACAATGTTATTGATAATTCTTTCATATTGAAGATACTATAACTGTGCTTCTGTTTTGTTTTTTGCTGATCTGCAGGGACGTGCTCGCTGCAGCGAAGACAGGCAGTGGTAAAACCTTGGCCTTCCTGATCCCGTCTATAGAGCTCATCTACAAACTCAAGTTCATGCCCAGGAATGGTAATACCCCTCTTCATTTATACTGTGTGTGCTTCTGAGAGATTAATCAGGTTGGGAGATATGCTAAAATGTTATAATCGGCCACAGTCAGTCGAAAAACCATCAATTTACAATATATTCACGCAGGTGTGTGGTTGACTCGTCGAATGGGAAACAACAAGCCCTGCTAATTTCCTCCTCTTCCTTGTTCAGGTACTGGTGTGGTGGTACTTTCACCCACACGTGAGTTGGCGATGCAGACCTACGGCGTGCTGAAGGAGCTGATGACGTATCATGTGCACACCTACGGTCTGGTGATGGGAGGCAGCAACCGCTCAGCTGAGGCCCAAAGACTCGTCAATGGTGTCAACCTCCTGGTGGCCACACCTGGTCGTCTGCTGGACCATCTACAGGTGAGCGGGGGGGCGCAGCCAGCATGGATCAGTACATATACAGAGTACTTTAAGTGAACTGGTACTATGACAAATGGTTCATGATCCAATGGTATCACCTATCATTATACGTTGTACATACTGTGACACTCGACACAGAATCACAGTTCCTACTATTAATTTTTTTTAATAATTCAAATAGTAGTATTTTAAAAATGTCTCTGTTGTATCTGCAGAATACTCCCGGGTTCATGTACAAGAACCTCCAGTGTCTGATTATTGACGAGGCCGACCGCATCCTGGAGGTGGGCTTCGAGGAGGAGCTGAAGCAGATCATCAAACTGCTGCCGAGTACGTATCCACAGCTGGAAGTTCTCCAGCTCTGTGCTGGAACCCCAGTGCATCGCTGTCCTACATACTAAAATATAATTCAGTGTTGATGCTATATCCATTTTGCAGCAGCGGTCCACTGTTGCAAAATTAGGCCACTAGACCCACTGGGATTGTCCTCCTTCTGTCCTTCTGTCCTCCTTCCCCACTTGCTCACTGCACGTTAATCTTCTGGGCCTGAGCACAGTTGAGCTGATTCTCAGGAATCTGTGGTCGAGAATAGGGATGGATACAAACACCTGATATGAGACCAGCTCTGAGGCTAAATGCCAAAGAACTCTACATTGTCTACAGTATAAAACATGTGTTCTGTAACCCCTGTTGTTCTCTCACTGACTCCAGAGAAGAGGCAGACCATGCTGTTTTCTGCCACTCAGACCCGGAAGGTGGAGGACTTGGCTCGCATCTCGCTGAAGAAAGAGCCCCTGTGGGTCGGGGTGGATGAAAACAAAGACAACGCGACGGTTGATGGCCTCGAGCAGGTACTGCACGCAGCGTAGTGCTTGTGTCAGCGACGGCCTTTCAGCAAACTCAATAGTGACGTGAACCTGCCTGTGTTTCAGGGTTATGTGGTGTGCCCATCAGAGAAGAGATTCCTGCTGCTCTTCACCTTCCTGAAGAAGAACCGCAAGAAGAAGCTGATGGTCTTCTTCTCTTCTTGTATGTCTGTGAAATTCCACTATGAGCTGCTCAACTACATCGACCTGCCTGTATTGGCCATTCATGTAAGTCGCAGCATCCTTCAGCTGTAGGCGGTTTCCAGTCAGGGTGCGACACGTAATCGATTTGCATGATCCGTTTCAAATTAATCTGAAATTAAAACCATAATAGTTAGAACATTCAATCTTTTTGAACCAGAAAGCTAAAGCCTGTCATGTACACTCATAATGACGTCATCACATTATGTTATGTAAGACTCATCCACAGAGCCAGCTCTCTAACAATGATTTGTTTGTTCCGTGTCCCAGGGGAAGCAGAAGCAGACCAAACGTACCACCACCTTCTTCCAGTTCTGCAACGCGGATTCAGGCATCCTGCTGTGCACGGACGTGGCCGCTCGAGGTCTGGACATCCCTGAGGTGGACTGGATCGTCCAGTATGACCCCCCAGATGACCCCACGGTACGGAGACTTAAACATCATCTCTAGAGCTTCAGGGGTTTTTGATGCGTTGATTTTGAATCTTAAAATGGTTAAAAACTTGGGGAGCCTTGGGGTTCACCTTCTGAGAACGACGAGCCACATTTGGCTGCGTTGCCTTTATGTGTTGCCTGTTCACTGATTCCATCGTGAACGGGGTGTCAACTGAGGCATACAGAGACACTTGTGATTGTCCCAAGGAGGAGTCGCCGGTGATTCCTCTGACGGGAGCAACTGCAAGGACACGTCGAGCCCGACTACTTTTATTATTTTGGCTTTTAAACGTGTTATATGTTAAAATGGTTAAAAACTTCATCAAAACAATCGGGGAGCCTTGGGGATGAAGATGACTCTAAGCTTCACTCTCTGTCCACAGGAGTACATCCACAGGGTCGGCAGAACGGCCCGAGGCATCAACGGCAGCGGCCACGCTCTCCTCATTCTCCGGCCAGAGGAGCTCGGCTTCCTACGCTTTCTCAAACAGGCCAAGGTAGCCACGTCTGCTTCTTTACATTTAGGTTTTAATTAGATACACTTTCCATGTTTTTAGAGCAAGTAAAATATTCATGTTCCACGTTTTAATAAGATTTGGTTCCACTCACTGGATTTTTCTGTTGTTTAGGTCCCACTGAGCGAGTTTGAATTTTCCTGGAGTAAAATCTCTGATATCCAGTCTCAGGTAAGGAATCTGCGTTGCTCTGAAATGTGTAAATAGATCCAATGAAGATGTCTCACCAGCCTCAGTGTATGTGTCCATGCTAACTTCAGTCAGGCTCATTGCTTTAGTAAAAGACTTTGTTGTTCCTCAGCTGGAGAAACTGATCGAGAAGAACT
The DNA here is from genome assembly GCF_009819705.1 of Hippoglossus hippoglossus. NCBI lineage: Eukaryota > Metazoa > Chordata > Actinopteri > Pleuronectiformes > Pleuronectidae > Hippoglossus > Hippoglossus hippoglossus. The sequence goes on along the minus strand of NC_047171.1, from coordinate 3,207,881 downwards.
ACTACCTCCACAAGTCGGCGCAGGAAGCCTACAAGTCGTACGTGAGGGCTTACGACTCCCACTCGCTCAAACAGATCTACAGCGTCAACACGCTCAACCTGCCGATGGTGTCGGCCTCGTTCGGATTCAAAGTGCCACCATATGTCGACCTGAGTATCCTTTGTAGTGGTTCTACACACATCCGCACACTGATTGTTGGGTTTTTATTGTGTAGTTATTCAACGTTTCTTTTATCTCACACATGCGCATTAATGGAAAAAACAAGCACGAGAGCGACGACGTGACGGGTCTCGTTGTTAAAGAGCAGATTCATGTCACCGGGGGATCCGTAACTTACACATTCGTCAAACTTTTCTATTTCCCAGCTGCCCTTCCTGCATTTAGCAGCTGTAACTTATTTTAGTCTGGATCATGTGTTTGTTCTCCTTGTACTTTTCTAATATAACAGTTCGTTTCCACTAATGAGACGTTCGTACCTCAGGGATGCAAACAACACTCCACTGTTAGTCAGCTGGGACTTTGAGCACTGACAACACAAAACATTTACATTATGAAAACAGAAGCCACGACACAGACACACAAATGGAACACGGAACAATGAGTGTTGTTTCTCCTTAACCCAGCTCTCCCTCCAGACTCCCACAGCACCAGAGGTGTAAAGATACAGAAGCGAGGAGGCGGCGGTGGGTTTGGATTCCAGAAGTCCAAGTTTGGGCAAAAATCCCGAGTCTTCAAGCACGTCAACAAAGGAAGAGGCGACAAGAGGCAGTTCTCCCGCTGAAGCCCTTGATGGACTGATTCCTCCACCATCATTAGAACTGCCCTTTTATTACATGAACTTCCTGCTTGGACCAGTGTGTGGGGCACGTCTCCAATTTCACTGCTAAACCCAGTTTTCCTCCTCTAACTTGTGTCGGAGCATTTTGTAAATGTCAACAAATTGTTAGTTTGGAAGAAATCCGCTGTGATCGACAATAAGACTCAGTTTTTTTTTTAGAACTTCTTCATTGTATCTGACAAATCTCTTTATCGACTTTGAATATATTTACTTTGCTTCATTCATTGACTTGTTAAGACTTTGTAAATTCTAATTACAGTGAAATAACTTGATATAAACCATATGTCTGTATTCGAATGAGTCGTGTCGCTGCCTCGTCTCTTCTCATTTAGCAGAGTTTGGTTTGTCAGATTCTCTCTCCACACTCCTGCTGATCTTTACACTTTAACTCTCAACACAAACACTGTAAAAAGTGAGTCTTGAGTCCTCCACTGAAGAACTCTTATTATGCATTAATATATATATTTATATAAAACCAATAAGAATTTTCATTTCCTGAAGAAAATCCCTGTGATTGCTGCCAAATGCAAAACAGATGGAGCATGTTTCTTTTTTTCAGTGACGTCCAGTGCGACCATTACAGGACACGATGTCCAGAATCAGCTGGTTTGACTTGTTGGTGTCCTGTCTTTGAGGTCAAGGCCACAAAATAACATTAATTAAAACATTTTAATCAGCTGCTGTTTGAGAAATACTGATAATCAAGTCATCAAATGTTAAAAGCTGTGTGAGGTCCATTCTTGTTATAGGTAGAATGAAATCCTTGAACCATAGTGTCCACTATCAGGTGATACTACTACATATGTGTATATATATATATAAACCTCTGGTAATATAAACCCTTTAATGATACTTTAAGTTAAACCTTTAGTTGAGCTGACAATGTAAAACCTGTTTCCAAAGTGAGTAAGGCACAGCAGGTTGAAGGATGGGAATCTGAGGACCTGCAGTTTCTAATAAGTCTGTGAGCTTGATGGTGACAATTAAGGTTTAAATCCTAAATAGTAAACATCAGTTACGATCACATTTTCAAACACAAGGCTGCTGTAACAACTTGATACCGATGCTGTGCTTATTGAGATAAATGCTCAAACTCAGGAGCAGTTTAAACAACAAAAAGCTTCACACTGAAAAGTATTAAAACCTTTGATTTTAGAGGCGAATGTCTTTGTCTTGCATGTGGAGTCAAACATCAGATCAAAGTCTTCGGATTAATTCAAAACTTTAATGTCGTCGGTAGTTGCACAAACCAGATTGGCAAGATTTGCAGAGCAGAGTCTGGATCCCATTCATTTAAAAAAAATCAAACATACTAATATAAAAATCAATAATCAAAGCCATCACTAAATATAAAGTCATAGCACCCACTGCACAAGCAATAAATAAAGAGAAACAGGATCTCAATTGTGCAACTACAAAGAAAAGCATCGTGCAGAAAGGATCCAGGGAAGTTACGTTCACACAAATCTTGCGTAAATCAAAATGTTCTCACTCATCCACAGATAAACACTGTTTTCAATGATGATACATCTGGAAACAATCATTTAGAAAATATGTGATTTCCTCTCGGTGTCTTTACTCTGAATTAAAGTGAGTTTCACGTGGCTCAGATAAAAAGGGTCATGTTTGAAAGTGAATTATAAAATGCGATCATATAGAATCAAAACGTACGTAGTGGCTTCGACTTTATGGATTTGTAAAGATTCTTTTTCACATGGTCTTAGTCTGACCTCTTCAAGGAAACTTTAACAAATCATCAAACTGAATCAGGTTAAAAACACTTAGTGGTTCAAAAATCAAACAAGATCAATAAAAACGTGCTGTTAAACAGCGTCGGCGTCATATCACATTTAAAAACTTACATTTTTCAGGTGCAAAGATTCCAGAGTTAATGATTCTATTTTCCTTCTTATTCTCCAAAATATTTTCTACAACTATTATATTACAGCTCAGAAGGCAGCGTTTCTCATTCCTCCAGGAACAAACCCCAGTTTAAATACAAAGTACAGTACCAACAACTCAAAGGACAGAAAACAACAGTACTGTGTCTCCCTTGGTTACAGTGACGAGGTGCAGTAGTGTGTGATACTTGGCTTCAGGCTACAAACACCAGACTTCAGAAGGAATTCCATAGTTTCTACTATGGGGTGGTTAAAGAAGGAAACACTTGTTTGCATTAGAGAGGACGAGGAAGAATAAATACATGGACCATGTTTCCCTCGTTGCTACAAGAAGCTCCACAGGTCCCTTGATTGCAGCCGGCATATAAATGTAGAGGATTTTCAGTTTTCAGTCCCGTCTCAGCCACGAGATCCGACTTCATGCAGCTGACTGCTCCTGCATCCACTGTGAGCGTCCTCCTCCAGGCTTGTTCCACAGACGTCAGCCATGTTGCACTGCAGGTGTGTTACTGCTGCTGATCTGTGGTGAAGACACAAAACAAGATCATTCTGAGACTCACACACGAGAGGAGAATCATTAGTAATTGGGAAATGGTTTAAAAACAACTTGAAACCAAACGTGTTCACCCATGGGTGCTGTTGCTCTGTAGCTCTGAGCTGTGGGGTTTAAAATCAGCTGTGAGGGGAACTGGACCTGATTCCTTTGTTTTAAATTAAAGCATAAAGCAACTACTTTTATTACTTTTACTCGAGTAAAGAGGGACAGTGTGACATTGAGACATTTACTTCCTGTAAACCACCTCATCCCTCGTGGTTCTGAGACTAAAACAAACCCTTTGTGAACAGCAGCCGAGCTTAAGTCAGAGCAACAGTCCCTTTCTGTGAGAGTGAAAAAACACAATATATACAGTAACATGCACACCCACACAACTTAAAGACCGTGGCAGGACTGATACAAAAGGTGATTTACACAACTGAGGCCTGCACAATGAAGCAGGACTCTACTTATCCAGGTGACCTCAGGTTTAACCCACGGTTACAGCAGTGGTTTACTTCTTACCAGGGTTAAATCACCGTGGTAACTCGTGCTGCACGCCAACCTGCTCTGCTCCCAGTAAACTCATCAATGTTTTAAAAACTGCAGCTTCATGACAACATGAGGTCGACTTATCGAGTTGATAACGATCTTTAAATATCATTAATCGAAGCAGAGTTCATGTGCACTGATGCGGTTTTCTAATCCAAATATATATATTTTGTAAACTGTATCAGTCGAGCCCTTCAACACACTGTGTTAGTGATGCTCTGAAACGTGACCATGCCCCAGTCAGTTAGTGGCCCCGTGCACATCTGGTTTTAACAGTACGGGTGTGAACGCACTCGCCAGACAACACTCAGAGGGCGTCTAGGACGTCCTACTCAGCTGACGTCCTGTTGTTTCTCTTCTCGTTGATTTGTTTGTGACCACCGCCACAATATAAACACTGATCACCTCATTGTGATCGATACTTTCCTTAAATTGGTCAAATCTTTCTTCACAGACTCTCCTGACTCGTCCCTCTACCTCTCACAGACACAGACACACACTCAGAGCTGTCCACTTGTGATCGTATCACAACAACCACATGTTAATACCAGGTGTGTAGAGGGCCAGTGTTCAAAAAGGTCACAAATGACATGCAGGAGCAAATGTAGGACCTTAGGGGTCCACTCTGGTGGGGGGAGGAGTGGGAGGCACTACCCAGGGGGCGCCGTTTATCTTCTTTCCAAAACCTGTCATTGAAGGAAGGAGAGAGCAGCCGAGATGGAACAGTCACAAACAAGTCACGGACATCTCAGCTGATATTTGTTTATCTTATTAAATGTGGGCTAATATGATTTTTTTTAAAGAACATGATATAGAAAAAGATGCTTGGGGAAATGTAGAAAGAGCATCATCATAGTTTGTCCAGCAGAGCCGACTCCATTGTTAACAATACTCTTTCTGGAGCTTTAATAAACATTGACTGCTTTATCAGTCGTCATGTGACTGGTGCTCATCACACGTGTTGACTGGGTGAGGGTATTAAATCAGCTGAATACCATTAGAGTTGCAGCACGGCTCTGTGGTCTCCCAGTTCATGGCTTTCTGGACAGCCTTCTTCCAACGAGCGAAGCGGAACTCGCTCTCTGTGACGGAGACAAACACAGACAGTTAGAGAACAGTCACAACAGTAATGTCCACAAGACGGCAACAGCAGTGGAGGAAGCGCTCAAACATTTTAGCTGAAGTGGAGCTTTTTCCCTGATGCAACAGTTAACTATATCATTAACTGAGCCCACTGCGTATTCTGTTAAATACAAGACTATTGCAGACTCTGGTTTAATACAGATGATGCTACTGAAAAATGTACCTGAAAATAAATCTACTTTAACTAAGTTAGGTACAGACACATACAAAAAGTACTATAAAAAGGTAAATGTACTTTGTTACATCCCACCACCAGATGGCAGCAAATCACACTACAGTGTCTACTGCCCTCTGCCCTGTGAAACTCCAGTTTGATGGAGGAGAACTGTGTGTTTTCTGTCTGAGGATCAAATACTGATTCCAGTGTTTACGACAGGTCCTTGATTTTGTTTCTCTTACCTTCAGAGTTGATCTGAGGTTCATATTTCTCACAGGTAACGTCTGGGAGGTCATCGGGGCTCAGGCTCCACACGTCCACCCCTTCTGCTGCCCCTGCTGCCATGGCTGCACCCAGAGCTGTGGTCTCTGGCATGGACGGCCGTACTGGAGTGAGACAATACCAGTTAGAAAACTGAGAGCCACCAGTAGACGACATATCCCCAGAAATACCCCCCAAAATTGATTACAGACACACACACTGATCATTATATTCCACTGCATCATATTCTGGTAAATACAAAATTGTTTTATTCAAACTTTGTGACAAATAATCAGAGAAGGAAACTCATGAATTTGTAGTTCATGTATTTTGTAGTTTGCAGAGTCTTGCTCTGACCAATAACAAAACTCATCACACACATATGGATACATGTGGACTTTGTCATGTCAGTTCTGTTTTGACTAAAGGTTCATGAGTTCACAGTAAAGTACACAAGTGAATCTGTGCTCTTAACCTTCTCTTGTGATTCAAAGTCAGAGTTTGTTCATTCATTCGTGTGTGTGTGTGTGTGTTTTAAATGGGACAAAGGTCAGAGAAGATGGAAAGTGGTTGAGTCCGTGTTCAGACTCATTTCAGGTGTAACACAGATTAAACAACAGATTTTAAAACATCACACTTGTTGCTTGAGCTGCAAGAGAAAACTTTTAAAAATTATTTTATGGTTTTCGTCATTTAGCTACACTTTTAAAAAACGGGATTCAGCTCTGGCTTTAACAAGTTTGCATTTCACTGCACTTTACTTATATCTTTGTCTCGGAGATATAACACATGAATACACACTTGTGTTTTGCGTGTGTGCCTCAGTGTGTGAATGCCCGTGTGACGCGCTCCACTTACATACGGGCATGCTGAGGATGTCGGCCTGTAGCTGCATCAGTAATCTGTTGGAGGTCATGCCTCCGTCCACCTGCAGCTGCGTCAGAGGGACACCGCTGTCCAGGTTCATCGCATCGAGGATCTGAAACACAGGAGTAGTGACATTCTAGTTGCAATAGTTTCTACGTCAGCCTCAAAGCAACAAGAGGAGAGATCATAGCATGGCGTATGTTCCACAGGGTGAAAAGGAGCTGCTCACCTCTCGGGTCTGAAAACAGACGGCTTCCAGAGCAGCAAACGCCAAGTGGCTCCTGTTAGTGAACTGAGTCAGACCACAGATGATGCTGGAGACACAGAGAGAAAGAAAACCAAAGATAAACCACTATCACTAATATCAAGGAATAACTCTGAAGCAGCTCCAGAGCAAACAGGCAGGTTCAGTTCTCTGTACTAACTACTATCACAAGATTTTTCTCCTAATTCCAGGGTCAAATAGAAGTCGACTGTTCCGATGTGTTTGAACAGCTGACAATCTCACCCTCTGGCACTGGGCTCCCAGTAGGGGGCGTACAGCCCGGAGAAAGCCGGTACAAAGTAGCAGCCGTATGACGTCCCCACTGCAGCTGCTAGTTTCTCTGAATGACGGAGGACAGAGTGAAGCCTTCTTATACACAACACACAGATTTTACAGAATCACACATTCTATTATTTAGTGAATCAATGTGTCATGCAAGTACCGATCTCCGAGGCGGATTGCACAATGCCCATGTTGTCCTTCAGCCAGCGCACCACCGCCCCAGCGATGGCCACCGAGCCCTGGGAGGAAGAAGGCAAAACATTGGATCCAGAGAACCAGGGAGATGGAAATGACAATGCAGGGCACAACATGGCCGACTACGTGGAGACTAAACCCAGTCCAAAGTAAGACGGACTGGTGGAAGCTCTCACTCACCTCCAGTGCGAAGCAGGCGGGCTCGTCCTTTCCCAGTTTGTAGGCCACAGTGGTCAGCAGGCCGTGCTCGGACATCACAGGCTGAACCAGTCAGAGGAAAGAGCAGAATACTGAAGGTGAAGTGACAGAATAGAGGTCGTGAAGGTATTTTTAAATGTTAGTCCAGTGAAATATTTTACCTTGGTCCCTGTATTTCTGAGCAGAAAGCAACCGGTCCCGTACCTTTCCACAAGCAGAGAGAAACACAGATTAGGATCCAGTACGGGTCATAAAACATGAAAATCTCATTTAGTGCGGATCTGGATCAGGGAGCAGATCCAGAACTAGTTTTTCTCCACTTTCTCGAACATTGCGAGAATAATTCATGGATCTTTGTAAAAGTAAAAACCCAGATCTAGTGAATTTAAATGTTTTAATAAGGTTATGCACTTTCCTGACTGCCCATTAAGTTCCAATTCATTTAACGTGACAATAAAAGTTTAATTTTTCTATAGATTCACAGAGTTTACAGCTTTGTTCCAGACTCATTAAATGGAAAGTTTAAATGCACTTTGAAGGAAATGAGATCAGCTTGAAAAAGCACAACAGCTAATGAAGCTGGTTAGAGTCAGTTTACTGGAGCCTGATATGTAAATGTTAAGTAAACTACATGAAACCTGGCGGCTCTTTGAGGTTATTTCTTTGGGCTTAATAATAATAATAATAATAATATAAGTTGATTTTATTTACCAAGTTTGGGAAAATGGCAGAATATTTTGTTGAAGACCGAGTTGTAAAACAACACTTTATTTTGTAATTAAGTAAATCACCATCACTGCTGTAGTGGAGAAATCGTCTTACGTGTTTTTGGCCTGGCCTTCTTTGAAACACATCTGACCAACGAGAGCAGCTGATTGGTCCCCGAGACACTGAAAGACAAAGAGGTTCAGTGAAAACTCTTGTCTCCAAGGCGTCAGTTATCATATATTATATTAAATAAAAGCAAAGAAAATGTCCGTCAGACGTCCCAACAAAGTTACATAACTCACCCCAGAGATTGGAACTCCTGCTAGAGAGCTGGATTTCTGTTGGGGAGACACAAAGGGGACGTAATTAGAGTTTTGGATAAGTGACAGAACAACAACAACGAGTCGGTTTGTTCAGTATTTTCCTGCCAAACACAAACTAGAGCAAGATGGTCACGGTCGGGTGGGGGGGGGGGGGGGGGGGGGGGGGACATCGGGACATAGTGCTGCTGCAGGTAATCAAACATGTGACTGTTGCGTCACAGGCAAATAACTCTCTGTAGGCGAGTATTCAATGATCCAATATAACAGCAGTTTTAAATGATTTATTATAATATTCTACTATAACAGCTTTGCCTTGTTATGTCACAGTGGTCGGGTCAGTAATAATAATGTAATAAAAAAGGCCACTGCTAAAAAATGGAGCCAGCAACTGATGATTAATGATGATTAATCTATTATCTGTACAAATGTGATAAATCCACATCATACGGATGAACAGGATTATCAAGAGTTATAAAAATCAGTGCAGGGCTTTTTATTACCTACTGGGAAAGTGATTATGTTTGATTAAGACAAACATCCTGATAATTCTGTACAAGAGTCGTAACAATCAAAGAACCTGGATCTTTTCTTATTGGGGCCATTTCCTCTAATAATAATTCATTCATCATGATTTCCCGGCTGTTCCAGTTTGTGAGAAAGCAGCCAGGAAAACGAACACGTGGGGAAAAAACTACAACTAATCAATTCTGCGGCAAAACAAACAAAGCACGGTGGTGACCTCTGCTCTGCAGGGCAAAGTGCATGTTACATAAAATAAAAAAAGCTTTAGCACCAGACAGATACCAGGTTGTGTTCAGGAGATAAGAAGTGAACACAGACAAACAAAGACATGATAACACAAGCAGTTATTTTCTATATTTCAGTGAGCTGGAACATGGGCTGATCCACAGCTACAGTATCATCTCTGTTATCATCTGATCTGCTGCTGCGATAAAGCACCAGAGAAACGTATCACACCAAGTATCAGGGAGAGAAACAACCTCCTTGGGAGTAATCATGAAGAAACTAAATTGTTAGGATGTGGGTCAAAGGTTACGTTGATTATTTTAAACTGGAATTTCTTATCGGTGCATTATCTGCTTTTCAGGTAAATTACACACCGCATCTTATCAAGTTATGTGTTTACCACAGTGATTTAAATATTTGATTAGACAATTATGAGATCATATTTTATGACAATGGTTAGCTTGAATTTAGATTAACAGCTTTGGAACGAGCTGAGAAAGACAAGTGGGTCAGGTCCATGTCAAACAGAGACACAGAAGAGACAGACGAGACACAGAAGAGACACAGAAGAGACAGACGAGACAGAGAAGAGACACAACGCACATGGAGGCGAGCATGCAACACAGACAGAGAGCGACCTCTGGTTAGTGGAGTTTACCATCCAGCCGTAGATTTCAGAGGAGCTCCTGACTTCGGGGAGGATTTGCATTGGGACATCAAAGTACCTGAAAGCAGCAAAGCAAAGAGTCACAATGATGCAGATTTTATAAACACACACAACACAAGTGATTCTACTGTGACCAGTGGAAAAGTGCAGCTTGATTGATTAAGGGACTTGTTGGTGAAGGTGTGTGCTCTACTGTGTCTGCTGACCTGCAGAGCTCAGGATCCCAGTCCAGGCTGTTGATGTTGAAGAGCATGGTGCGGCTGGCGTTGGACACATCTGTACAGTGGACGCCCCCGTCCCTGCCCCCCGTCAGGCACTGAGGAAGAAGAAACAACAATGGACTAGGTGTGCTTCACATATTGTAAATAAAAAGGATCGAACCGTGTTTTAAACGGATCCTACCCAGATGATCCAGGAGTCCACCGTGCCGAACAAGGCCCGCCCACTCGCTACTGCCTGTTGGACGTCCTCCACGTTGTCAAGAAGCCAACGCAGCTTGACCGCGCTGAAGTAGGTGCTGATGGGAAGGCCTGTCTTGTGCTGGAGAGGTGAGGACAGCGGGGGGGGGGGGGGGGGTTATTGTCTTTACCAATAACTGCAGGTTGCAATAAACTCTGCCTCCTCCATGTTAGTGGATGGGAAATGCACCAACCATTAACTCAAAGTACACGTTACATACATTTTCCCCAAAGACGTCATTATAGAAAGTGCTCCTGAGATATTTTGCTCAGTGGGAGGAAGTGGAGACGTGTCGTCCATCTTCATACACAGTTCTATGCATCTACATTATCTCTGACTACCTGTTCCGTTAGTAATGACTTTGTAAACGCTTCAGTCAGATCAGATTCTCTCTCACCTTCAGGTGGTTCTTGTTTTGGCCCGGGGCTTTGTTGATGAGCCGCTCCACTGTGGACTGTGTGCGCAGGTCCAACCAAACTACACACATAGCACAGAACAAAGACTTACAGTTAGAAAGTAAAGCATCTGCATCGGCTTCATCACGAGAATCTTTCATCTTCAACACTTTGCACGACACCTGAAAACCTTCAAATAGATTCACAAATCTATTCTAATTACGTCTATTGTTTGAGACCTGGAGTGAATGTAAAGAAAAGCAATCATACAGAAACTAGATCCTTCAGGTGAAAGGTGATAAAGAACCAGCAGCACTGGTTCTACAGAGAGAACCAGTAAACCTGGGCCAGGTCAACACGCCTGTTAGCTGCAACATCAATCTGTTGTATTCATATCAGTCACACCTGTTGGACTATTGGTCAGTCAAAAGAAAAACATAAGTCCAAAGTGACATCTTCGTTTTCTAACTTCACTGTTTATAAAAAGCTCTGCACACAAACAGTGTCAGTATATTGTCGAACTGTCTGAGGACGACTCACTAAGGAATAATTCTGAAGTAGCTCCACACAACACATTAACAGTGAATAAAGTGCATTAGACAAACCAGCCTATCAACTGAGACGAGAGGCTTGGAGCTACGAATAAAAGCCTTTGTTTAATAATAAAACTGGCACAAAAGGTTTGAGTGGGCGGTCACTGTGGTCTCACGTGTTGGTGGGTGGTGGGTGGGGGGCGGACATGATACATGACACTCTGATGCAACCCATTCATGTGCTGAGCTGTGCTCCTCGATGACATAATCTCATTTGCTCAGTAGAAGACTTTAGGAAGAACGTATGGAGATTTGTGTCAGACCAAGTTTGGTGGGATTCTTTACACTGGTTATTTTTGACAGAGTCGTGCGTCTGTCTATAAAGTTAGCAGTTACATTACTTACTTTGTCTTTTACACTACTTCCCCTGTTTGTGTAGTTAGTGTGTCGTTCATACTGAGATCTTTAAACCATATGAAATACTAAGTGGCAAAATGTGTCTGAAAGCTGGTAATTGTAATTATTAGATGAGAAATAACTTTAAAAACCTGGAGCTTCTTCTGAATTATTTCTTGTCATTAGTGTTAATATCGAACGCATCATGTCCAAATGATCCAAACTGAACCAATTGAACTCTGAACTCTCTCGGGCAACAGATAAACGTTCCACATACATACAGACAGACGTTAGTGGAATTAGCAGGTAGATGTAAATCTAAATAAAAACATTTGGCAGTGATATAGAATATGATGCACGCACCAATAGCATTGTAGAGTGGCTCTCCCGTCTCTTTGTCCCATACCACGGTCGTCTCTCTCTGATTGGTCACTCCCACCGCTGAGAAAACAACAAACCACAACATACAGGTGAAGACATTACTCCCAGAGTCCTCTCTGCTCGGCGTTGGTTAACAGCTGGTTTTGTTTCTGTCGTGTATTTACAGGAGCGGATGTGGTGAACACACACGCAGCCAGCGAGCGGACGAGCAGCCTCCCACCTTTTATGTTGGAGACGTCAATGTTGAGCTGGCCGAGTTTCTCACAAGTCCTCTCCAGGCACTCGTACACAGACTGGATGATCTCCTTGGGGTCTTCCTCCACCCAGCTGATCGGAACACACACACAGAGGTGAACAGTGAAGATGAATGAGCAGGAAACAGCATCATCATGTGAAAACTTTAGATAATTGCAGGTTCTCACTTCTTAACTTTTTGTTTATGAACAAGTACGGATAGGTATTTGTTTGATTGTAATATATTCTACTCCAGATGTGTGCCAAGGATTCTTGTACCTTTCAACAGAGTAAATGGTTTGGTAATTCATTTGCTTTCATTGTTGTTGTATTTTCTTTTATATATTTGTCTTTATTTCATCTTAAGCATGATGAAGACAATTCCCTTCATCTGATGAATTATTTTACAAGAAAATATCTGCTATTTACACTGACCTGGACAAAATGTTGCATCAAATATATACTCTACAGTATCTCTGGTGTTCATCCACCAGATGTGTATACACAGCAAAATGAATATGTACCAATCAATGAATGATAAAATACAGAGCTGGACCTTGGACACAGTGGCGTTGTTAAATAAAGTCAGACATTCATCTACAATTCAGTTAAAGTATAACTTAAATAACCCAGTAAACAGGAGGGAGAAACTCACACTAATTCTGCCATTTTCTATATACTAGATATTTATGGACTAAAATACAGAATCTCGAGGAACCATCTCTCTACATCATCTACTTCCTGTACAACTAAGTATAAAAGGAGCATTTAGTTACCAACGTGTATAAGTATTGTGCAGTAATGAAGATCAAAGCACTCACCCCTCCTTGGGGAAACTCTGCTTAATTTCTACCTGATGGTGACAGATCAGTTTGGCCGTTTTTGCATTGAACACCTGTGGAGAAAAAAGAAGTTAGTAAGAAATGGACCAGAAAGAAAGGTGGCAGACGATTCACAGGACGACGTCTCAGTGCTGGAGAGGAGCAGTGAGGGGAACGAGGTATTTCCCAGTCATACAGTTTCCCGTGACACTGAGGAGAGTCGGCGCTGCCAGTGGAAAGATGACGATCATCGCTGGCTGGGTGGATTTCATCCTGCACCTGCCAAATAAAGCACGGCTCCCCGTAGCATCACATTTCTGCTCGTACAGTACAGACCACGCTCGAACACCCGGGTTGAATCAGGTGCAACACTGCACGAGGAAAAACCTTGACCGACACATGACACACAGGAAACTTTCAACCACGCGGTAACCTTGAACTCTTCAAACTTTATGATTCTCTAAAACAGCTCAGGAGGATCGATGAGGCAAGAACACACGGAGACTACGAGCTGTTCCCTCTGAGACCAGGAGAGGTTCATTCACCTGTGGCTCAACGTAGATCCTCACTGTGTGACCCCCGATGTTAGTTCAGGTCAAACACTGTCCCCACACAATGTTTATGTTCCATTTACCGTACTTTGTGTGACAGTGGTTGTCAGTTTAACTTTTTAGTGTCATCAACCGATGTGATGATAGTTTCACAGTGTTTCAGAGGCCTGTTGCTTCAAGGTGACATTTTTTGAAAGACTGCACCGACCTTCTTCCAAATCTAATTAGACAGCTGCTCAAGATCATCCACAGACGTTTCTTTGAAGAGTTCCACTGACCACTTGCTTCCCAGACCACCTTGCAAAGTCTGATCGGGCCTCAACCGGGTCCTCAATGCTTCTTGGGAGTGTTGCACACTTTTACTTAGAGGTGTCCACTTGTGATGGGATTAAGACATATACTAACACCAGGTCTGAACAGGGCCAATGACCCCTGTGGTCAAAAATCATTCCGTCTAGATTCAACGGAAACTGAAACAGCAAGATGAACTTGAGTCTCTCCAGGGCTCCACCATGCTGTGCCCTCGGTGCCAAGAATCTTCCAGCTGACCTACTTGAGGAAGCCAAACTTTATTCACTTTGGATCACGGCACAGGTTTAATTTAGCTCAACAGCAGAATGAGAAGATCGAGCACAAAGATCCGACGGGTCTCTTCATAACTAAACTAGAGCGGGACTGAGATGATATTAAGGAGAAGTGACTTGTTCAGTTGAGCTGTGTCACACTTTCCACAAACCGTTCTCTGACTTGAAGTCCAGAGAATGTCGCAGCGAGCAACGCAGCAGGAGATTCTTCACTCACAACAACACAAATCTCCGGTGTCCTCAGGTGACACATTCATTCTGCTGTGGAGATCACGTTTATGTGAACAGCACATCGACACCAGCTCTTATCATCGTACGCTCTGTTGTCATCTTCGTTAGTGTCTTCTACATTTGTATTAGTTTACACTTTTTCATTTTTGCGTCAGTCATGTTTTAGAAACGACATCGTCAACACTCCAGATAATCTCCTGCTGTGTTCTCACATCTGCTCATTCTGACATCATCCAAACTTTTTATTTGGCGGCCGAGCGGAAAAACTTCAGTGTCTTACAACCACAATACAACACAAAGTGCTTTACACAATAAACGCCCTCATCATTCTAAACCTCAACTGAGCAAAGGATACGTTCAAACATCTTAGTGAAGTTAATTTGCTTTACAGTGAGTTGTGTAACTAAATAGAGTTGATTGTCATTTGGTTAATCATTGTGTGTAAACTCCAGCCTGAGATAAAGGGCAACATGTTCAGATGGTTCTGTTCCCACTGTTATTATATTTCCTTATATTTCCTTATTGCACACTAATCGTATGTATAAGACGTTTTCTTGTTTTAATTCCAAGTGTCCTCCCTTGATATCTTGACACCATGTGGTGACGGGAGCGCGCACGCTGCTGGAATAAAGCCCCCCTGCTGTGTGTGACACGCACGAGCCGACTGTTCCCCGTCACTCACCAGAAACCTCGTGGAGCTCGTGCCCTGGTCGATCGCAGCCACCAGTGGATCCATGCTGGTTCCCAGTTCGTGTTCCTGTGTTCAAGCGCTGGGAAACCCACGTTCAATGCAAACAGCTGCTGCTTGTTTTGGTTTTTAAATGCCTGCCACGTCTCCTCGTGAGGGGCTCGAACCACCGGCACCCTCTGGACCCGGGGGGGGGAGGAGCAAGCACTGGTGTCGGCCCCTGCTCAGCCTCTGATTGGCTGCTTATTAGAAGGCGTCGCCACGCGCTGTCCAATCAGAGCTGGCGGCACGTTCTGAAGGAAAGTATTTTTGTTACGTCACTCGAAACCTTTGACTTTAATTAGAAACTGGAGTGATGGATGAAGTGAGGGAAGGAGGGAGGGAGGGAGAGATAGATAGATAGATAGATAGATAGATAGATAGATAGATAGATAGATAGATAGATAGATAGACAGATAGATTCCTCCCCCAGCAGCACCACAACTTTATGAGCCCTAATTACAGTCCATGGTGTTTTTAATTTACTTTTTGTTCAGGAACGAGCTGAACGCTGAAGTTCCAGAAGGCCAAACACCCAGTTCTCCATTGTTCTCTTTGGAAACTACAGGACCTCTAAAACCACTGAAACATCACAATGAAAGAAAGAGAGAAAGATGGATGGACTGATAGAATGTGAGCGTGTGGTGTTAGTGGAGAGCGAACAGCTTTTTTTCATGGTTGTATAAAGTGAACTGGTTCCTCTCTCAGCAGCACCACAACTTTATGAGCCCTATTTACATTCCATGGTGTTTTTAATTAACTTTTTTATCTTTAAGGCCAAACACCCAGTTCTCCATTGTTCTCTTTGGAAACTACAGGTCCTCTAAAAACACTGAAACATCTCAAAGAAAGAAAGAAAGAAAGAAAGAAAGAAAGAAAGAAAGATGGATGGATAGATGAGATGAAAGTCTCGCCAACAGAACGACTACAAAGCTGTCGCTGTAAAGAAGTATGTGCTAATGGATAATATTGTAAGTATTTGTGAATATTTCAAATACTGTGTTTCCCATAACCACTTATTATGAGATAAGTATTTTCCAAACAAAGCAGGTTTTGACACACAGCTTATCTGTCTGGTTCGATGCAGCTTCCTCTTAGTGTAATGTTCCCTAGTTTTATCTGTGACATCCCAGAATGAACCTTTATCCTTATGATACATAAAGCAATATTCATTCATAATTTAGCAACGAACACACACACACAACCCAAATAGCTCTATTCAAATACACGTGACAGAATTAGAAGAAGAGTCTCAGCTCTGATTGAGTGAATAAGTCACATCAAGGGACGTTTGCTGGCACCTACAGTCCAGTCGTGTGTACTGCACCTTCTGACATCCACAGTGTGAATATCAACCAATCAGGCTTTTTCATCAGTCAGTGTCAGTGACTAATTATTGGGTTTAACAAATTTATACATTTTCTTCATATACAGCAAGAATCTATTTGACACACGTGTTCTGCTCCTGTAACATTCATCAGACACGTTGAATGTGAAGCCGACATCAGACTTTTATTGAGGTGAAATGACATAAATCTGATGTTGAACGCTGGATGATGATCAACAGACCAGCTCGGCCAATCACAACAGTTAAAGTACAAATGTGGAAATGAAATACATGTCAGTTTGTTATTTCTACATCT
This sequence comes from Hippoglossus hippoglossus, assembly GCF_009819705.1. Lineage (NCBI taxonomy): Eukaryota > Metazoa > Chordata > Actinopteri > Pleuronectiformes > Pleuronectidae > Hippoglossus > Hippoglossus hippoglossus. The sequence continues at coordinate 3,191,287 of NC_047171.1, read as the reverse complement.
TTTACACCACTGTAAAATTATTTAGAAAAATTATAAAAGTTAAGATCTGGGTTAAATAAGTTGTTCTCTTAAAAAAGTTTCTCATTGAATTTTAAATAATAAATGGCCATGATTTATTTTATTATTTCATATCATAATTCAGAATATTGTGTATGTGGCAGTGACAAACTGCTTGACGTTATAACAGACTGCTCTGTAACATGTAAACATGTAAAAGGTTTATGAATGGAATAATAATAATAACTTTTAATAAATTTATAGAGCACTTTTCAACACAAAGTACAAAGTGCTGCACAACAAGAAAACAAATGGTTAAAATACAGAAGGAAGGACATAAATAATAATGGAAATAATAATAATAATAATAATAATAATACAGATAAAAGACCAATAAAAACCTGGCATCCCAAGGAGATTCAGGACCATGCAAATAATATTGAAATTTGTATTAAAATGACCAGTGGAATTATAAATTAAAAGTTCCATTTCATTCTGTTGGTGCGGATTCACTTCATTCATTATATAAAGTTGAACCCGGTTTAGAGGAGATGCTCATGAGGAGTTCTTAGGTGTCGCCCACCACAGTCTGCGGTGTGTGTGCTCTGGAGGCTTCGGGTCCAGCCTCCACGTGGCCCCCTGCTGTGCTCGGTGTTGTGTCCTTGCTCTTGGCTGCGTTCTCACACTGAGCTCGGTTCAGTTTCTCCCTCTCCAGGGCTTTCTCCATCTCGGTGTAGTAGTCTAGAGCCTTCCGGACTGGGTCAATTATGTGGTGCTGCAGGAATTAGGAAAGAAATACAAATAATTTATCATATCAACGTATATATACTTGTATCTTGTTTATCATAACTGACCTCCAGGCAGGGGAAGAGGTTGGCCAGTTCGATGAAGAGAGGCAGGAGAACAAATCGGATGAAGCCGGTTTGAGATGAAGGTTTTGTTACTTTGTCCCGATCCATGAAGGGAGTGACCGGAAGACCCTCCATCTTCTCCACGTCACTCTGAGGACAGACACACGTGGGACAGCTGGTTTTAATGGGACCATGAGTTTTGCCCTTTTTTTTAAAACCACCCAAGTGAAGTTGAGATCAGTAGAACTACCTGGTTGTAGAATTCCTGCAGAAGACAATCCAGCCAGGGCTCAGCCACCTCCATGGGCCGAGCCTCGTTGGATATGTCACTGACTTTGATCAGGATCATCATGAGCTGCAGACACAAGGAGGCGTCACAAGAGAGTGTATCACACCAGGAGGAGAGAAAACATGGTGTGGGGTGTGTGTGTGTGTGTGTGTGTGTGTGTGTGTGTGTGTGTGTGTGTGTGTGTGTGTGTGTGTGTGTGTGTGTGTGTGTGTGTGTGTGTGTGTGTGTCTGCTGCCCTCTCACCACATCTTTGTGGTCCTTGGTGGTGAAGTGGAAAGCCGGCAGGATGGACTTGAACTTGCTGAGAATGTCGTTGTGGCTCGTCATGTCAGTGGCCAGGATGCATCTGCAGCGACAACAGATCAGGAGGCGTTCTGTATCATGATCAGTTATCAAGAGGGAATCACTGAAGGAAATGTGCTCGCTAAGAGAAGTGGAGCGGTGATCTCACTTGATGATTCCCTCTCTTATCTGCTTGTATTTATCCATGGGCAGATTTCTGAAGATGTTGTTCTCTGTCTACACAACAGGAAAAAAAAACGTATGTCCTTCTTCCTGTCTCCTTAGTTCAAATCCCTAAATGAGTTTGAATCCATTACTGAACGTATGTTTTATAGCAGCAGGGACCGAATGTTAGAACCTCACCTTCTCCAGGATCTCAAAAGCTACGGCACAGTGATGGTTCTCCAGTGGAGAGATGTCGTTGTAGCGAAGAGCCAGTTCAGTCCGAGCGTTTATCTGGAAAAGGTCAAATGTGAGGATTGACAGCCAGGACTGACTGGTCGCTCAGCTAGTGGAAGCACAGAGAGGGAGTTTTATACCTGATAGGCATTGTTGTATCCTGTGTGGTCAAGGTCGTGGCACACTGCAGAGGTCAGCATGATCAGCAGGTCGATGGCATCCAACTTACTCCTCAGGTCCGTCAGCCAGATCAAACCATACATCTGATCAGAGACGCTCGAAGTCAATTCTGTTCAAAACTGCTCAGCAGACTTGTAAATTGTAAATGGTTTGGATTTTAATAGAGCTTTTCTAGTCTTTAATTAAACTTAAACACACACACACACACTCACACAGACACACACACACACACACACACACACACACACACACACACACACACACACACACACACACACACACACACACACACACACACACACACACAGAGAGACTCACCATCTGGGTGACACAGAAGCAGTGCTTGAAGTTGTGAAACGGGATGTTGTTGTATCTCCGGTAAACTTCGTACAGAAACTGCTGCAGAACTTCAGGCTCAATGTTGAACGTGGCTGTGAAATCTAAATCTGTGTACATGACCTGCAGGAGCACCATGATCTCTGCGTCCTCCCACTGCCTGCACACACACACACACACACACACACACACACACACACACACACACACACACACACACACACACACACACACTTTTAACTGTAGGAGGGATAGAGTCTCTCTCTTTAAATGTGCAAAATGAGCACTTACTGAAAATGAAGTAAAGTATAAAGATAAAATCATATATCTACAGTATATGTAGGCATATGTAAATCTATATTTATATGTATATGTATACCTAAATGTATGTATTTATATTTCAAATATAAAATAATTTACTATGTGACACCATGAGCTCCAGGTCTTGTTTTGTATCCTGTGCATCCTTCTAACATCTATTCATCTCCATCATCGTGTGTTTGCTTTAAAAGCAAATCAATTGGACAAATAAATTAATGACATGCACTTCCTGGCAGTGAATCCCACTTCAAACGTGGTGTGTTGATTAAGCCTTTTATGAAGACGCTCTTTTGATTATCGAGCACTCGGCCGGCCCATTCATATTGAGATGAGTGTGTCAATCAGGAGAAAAGGGCGAGGGCTCCCGTCCTCCTCAGAGGAGGTGCTCGCTGGGCGACCATCTGCCTCACTGTCTGTGCACGGAGCAAACAGGTGCACTGGTTGTTTGTTTGTGATCCCACCGGTGCACAGACACATCGATGTGATGAGCACTGAAGCTGCAGGTGATATTCACATGTCTCCAACTTTAGATTCCTAATAACTCACCAGTTGTCAAAGGTTGGGGTCTTTAAATACTGCCTCACTTCTTCTGATACCTCCAGAGAGCTGCAGGGGGACAATATCACCATTAAGGACATTATTCAAACACACAATATGGATGTAGCCGTTTGCATGTGAACGTACCTCATTTGGAGAAACTTTACCCGCACATGCTCACACTCCTCCCTGGTTTTGCGCAGGGTTCTCTTGTGGTAGAAGGGGGAGGGCTTGTGGTTTCCCTCTGACAGGTCTTTAAACAATCCAAGCCAACTCAAATGCTCCACACTCTGAGAATTATATTGTTCATCCCATCAGATCCCTGGGCTATTTTTATTGCACTTATTAGAAGAAGGGCCTTAAGTTAGTAATTTGTGTTTCACCTAAAGCTCGTCATGAAGCACACAACAGATTTATGATATGAAAAAACACTGGCCTTCTCTGACAGTCGGCCTGATTATGTCATTTTATTATGTCGATAGATTCCGTGTTTCTTTCCCCACGGCGTTAAACACACATTCGTTCTCTGGCCGTACCTCCAGTTTCTCCCGGAATGAATCCACCTGTTTCTTCATCTCGTACACGACTGCAGGCGTCTCACCAACCTCCATCAGGATCTTCTTCTCCAGGCCCTGCAGTCTGAAGTCGCACATCATCAGTGAGGTCTTCAAACATCAGATATGCATGTGTAACTTTGGACTGTGCTGTAAACCCCCCCACCCCACCCCCTCAAAAGACTTTACGATCATATTTTTCCCTCAAGGACATTAAGTGTGTCCAGTTTCTCTGGTTTCCCTCCCTGCCTGCCAACCTTTTCTCCATGGACGAGAGGTCAAATCCTAGTGCACCAGCAAGCTCCGCTCCTGAAAGGACAAGAGAAGAGGGAGAGTGTGAACAGCTTTGGAATAAACCCAGGCAGTCAGATTCCCGAGGTGCTGAAGTGAAGGTACCTAACGGCTCAGTGTTGCGGTCGGCGGCCACCACCTCCAGCTTGTAGCAGCAGCTCGGGCTGTTGGGCTCCAGACCTGGGGAGATGTTGATGATGTTGCCTTTGGGGTTGTAGAGCTTCAGGATGTCATGGGGTCCGGCCTCAGCTGCAGAGCGGAAAAGATCTGAAAAAAACAGATCAGCATTTATTTCTTACGATGCACCTCTCTTTTTTGTTATAGCTTTAATGCTTCTGCAAAAGAAGCAGTAGAATTAAGCACTAGAAGATGCTTTAATAAGGCAATTATTATAAAAGGTTTATGAATAGAAGTTGTACTTATTTGCTTGATCAACTGTTTTAGAAATCACTTAGGTTATGACTGCAGGAACTAGATTAAATCAATTATTTATATTTTCATAAGATCAAGTATTATACAATACATTATATAATACAATAATACAATTGTATGCATATTACTTGCATTTAACTAGTGATTACTTGACAAATGTTTCAGAGTGAAATATTGCACTTTTCACTCAACTGCAGATATTTCTATTCACCATTATTGTCTCTGTGAAACTGTGATAAGCATTTTACTATTACACTATTTCATGAAGTTTCACAAACCAACGGATTTATCTGTTAAATGGGAAAATAACCAGCAGCATAATCCCTCATAAATAATTAATAGTTGAAAATGATTCTTTTTTAACATTAACATTAACATTAAATGTATTTTTAAGATTTGCCACAGAGGCTCTGCAGCTGTCACCGGCCACATTGACCATGTTCTGTGTTTGTGTGTGTTGCCGTGTACAAGACGTCCAAATTGGTGCTTTGCTTTTCCCTCGTCGCCACTTGAACCAGAGCGTAAAGAACACGGGAAACCAGTAATAAACAAAGCCTCAACCGGACGTGACAAGTGAGGAGCTGTCAGTGGCAGCTGTATGGCTGAGTGGGGCTCACACAAGCTGCATGATCACCACACTTTGCTTTAACATGCTTGTGTAATGACTGATGTGTGGACTGAAATCACGTATTTAACCCGGAGCTGCAAAAAGAAGGTGTTAAAATTTTGATGAATGATGCAAAACTAAATATATAAAGCTTCATAAAACAGATAAAATATTCATATTAATTACACCTTCTTTCAATTAGTGTAAAATATAGGAGGAATTTGTCAAATGTTCCTTATAATAAAAGCATTTGATTATATCAGAGAAGCGTGTAGTGATTCTTCAACATATGTCTATGTGGATATTGGGACACTGTCAAACCACCTGTATCATAAAAGGCTTTTCTAAGACAGAGACGTGAACTTTGAACAACACAACGTTGTGTTCCTACCTTTGACATCCTGGGCAGGGCAATCCACCGGGAACTCAGCCTGCTCCGGTTTCCCGTTCACGGTGAAATAGAGGATTTTTGTTGCCATGTCATGAATTCAGAAGCACGGATGTTGCAGCGTGTTCTACGGATCTGTATCTAATATCTGCTTCATTATTTAACTGGTTCACACTCCTCCCCCCTGGTTGTTATTCTCTCCGCCTCCTTGTCTGACCCTTCTTCTCCTCTCGTCCTTTGAACTGTAAAATGCTTCCAAATAATAGTGGAAATTATTCATTCAAAGCAACTCCCAGTTATATTTATTGGTGTCACTGTGTTTCAGTTGGAAGCCTATTTCCACCAATTTATAATAAAATCTGAAGTGACCCAATCATATAAACGTATATAGAAAAAAATAATTGCCAGCTAGAATCGCACAATAAATCAAATGAAAACTGAAATTTTAGGCTATAAACATTAGAAATTACAATAACGTATAACAGATATACGTGATGTGTGCGTTTTGCATGTACATATTAATAATCTACGTTAAATATATGGAATATGCAGAAATTAATATACAATTTATGAGAAACTTAAAAACCCATGAAACATTCCCTCTATAAGTTAGGAAATGTAGATTAATTTTGACTTCTAGCTTCTATCTCTACAGACGATATAACATTATTATACGATCTCGAAAAAGATGTAATGATTCTATGTCTATGCAATATAAGGAAGAGAGTAGAAAAATGAAACCAACCACAAATGAATCTGAATTGTTCTTAAAATATGATATAATAAATGTCATAATATTAGAATTGGTTAAAGGAACAAATACACAAAAGTTGTTCTATAATAAATCAGATAACTGACACAGATCTGTATTTCCCTGTTCTTTCTTCTTTTTCAGTTTTTCTATTCTATTCAGAGAGTAAAATAAAAATCACTTTCCTTGTTTGATGTATTGTATTAATAAATGTTTATACATATAAAGTAGTGTGTGTCTGTTTGTGTCGTTATTTCATAATCGTTGCTTTAAAAACACAGAAAATGCTCTTGCACCCCTGCGTCCCCCGCGCCTCTAGATGGCGCTGTGGCGAACTCCCGTCCCTTCCCCCCTCCCCTTTTTCCTCGGGCTGGTCACCACGTGTGTGTCACCGGAAGAGGAGACCAGCGTGCTCACAGCAGCGAGTCGTGTGTGTGACGGTGTTGTGGTTCGCTTCGTAGCCGATGCGTGTTGCCCGCCGACAATGACCGAGACCAAAGCAGAGACCGCGGCGCAGCCGGCGAAGGAGCTGCTGGCGCTGAACCCGCAGCAGGAGACCGAGTTCAAGAAGAAGGTGCAGGAGGTGAAGAAGAAGAACAAGACGGTCAAGGTGGGTAGTGACGACGCTTCTGACAGAAACGTGGGTAAACATCATGGCCGCTGCACGATCCCGACGCGGCCGCGCACGCTTAGCTCGTGGCTACAGTAATCCAGCGTTAGGGCAGATGCTACTTAAAATGGCGACTCGCTTATTTTCCCACACGTGTTTTGACGCGTTTGAACCCGAACCTGGGGACGAGCCGCTCCTGCGACACACGGTCCTCACGGATCAGGACCGTGTACATGAGCTTTATGGGATATTTGTGTAAATCACTGTGTGACACAGATACACAGGTTATAACTGTACTAATAATCGTGTAATCATGGACATAATACAAATACTACTGTAGTAATAATCTCACAACTATGATCTTACAAAATAACTATAATCTTGGGGGGGGGGGGTGTAAATGGTTAAATAAAAGGAAGTGTCAATTATAATGCTTATTGTTATAAAATGTTTATTAATTCAGGGTATACACTTTCACCAGTAGAATCAGGTGCAGGGACGTCGGAAAGGTTATTGTTTCATTTTTGTTAACATAAATAAGTTTAAAGTTTTATATTTGTCTTTGACTGATGTCTATCTAACGGTCCTTTTTAAAGGGTCAGTGTGTAGAATGTAGTGACATCTAGTGGTGAAGTGTCATGTAGCAGCTGAACACCCCCCCCCCCCCCCCCCCAAAACATGACAGAGAACATGTGGCAGCTTCATGGGTCATAAAAACTCAAAAGGTTTAGTTTGTCCAGTTTGGGCTACTGTAAAAAACATGGCTGCCTCTGTAGAGAGGACCCGCTCCTGATGTAAATATATAGTATTTAAATATAAAGGTCTCATTCTGAGGTAACGAAAACAACAATTTAGATAATTACACATGAGTGAAAACATCACTAGGATTATTTTATATTCAATTTCTGCCAATAGATCCTTTCACCTGAATCTTACACACTGGACCTTTTTTAACAGAAAAGCTGTATGAGTCTTTTTGAGAAGATGCTCCACTGTCTGTCCAGTATGTGGTGGAGAGGATGGTTGGATCCATGATAGAGAACTGTGTGTTTAGTGTCCTCGTCTCCACCACAGCTTCAAACTGTGTCCCTGCTTGCAGCAAATTACAGAGCCAGTCTTCTTCATCAGTTCATTTACCATTTGTGTCACTGGCTCTGAAGCTGCTCCACCAGCAGACCACAGTAGAGATCAGTGCACTGGCCACAACATCTCCAACCTCCTGCTGCACACGTTAAAGGATCTTATCTCTCTACAAATCCCGCTTGTGTTTCCTTCCCATGTGTCACTGTCATTATTTCTTTCTCCGCAGGGGAGTCGTTTGACCCCGGGAGTTGTCTACGTGGGCCACCTGCCGCTGGGCCTGTACGAGCCTCAGATCAAATCTTACTTTGAACAGTTTGGGAAGGTGTTGAGGCTGCGGCTGTCCCGGAGCAAAAAGGTAACGTTGAGGAGGTGATAACCAAGCACACAAACGTATTCTACCTTTTATCTGGCAGCGCGAAACCCAGTTCAGTTTGGCTCCGCTACAGAATGAAGACGCAGAATAATACGATCTAATGGGATGTTAAGGTTCCACTGAAGATGTGGGAGTAGAATTAATAGATAATTTTGACTTCCTGATTTCCTCACTTGGCTGTATGAGTTGTCCTGTTAGTCCAGCTGGACATGGGAGCCGTGATCCTGCTGATTCTTTACTCCTCCGTCATCAGAGGTTTGGCTCAGACTGAAAATGGCCTCAGGTGAGACAGTGATCTGAGGTCAGATAACAGAGCCCACAGTATTTGGTATATTAACCTTATCACCTGCTTATGTGCATGGTGATCAAATAAATATCCCAACAGAAGCAATAGGAAAATTATTTGCAACCTACAGTATCAATACATTAATCTGAAATAGTTTCAAATGAAAGGTTAATCGATGATAAGTTAGTGTTATTGATCAAATTTAGACATATTATATATATATTATATTCACCTGTTTTCTGCCTAACCTCGTCTCACATCTTTTACCTGCAGACAGGGGGAAGTAAAGGCTACGCGTTTGTAGAGTACGACTGTGATGAAGTAGCAAAGATTGTTGCAGAGACCATGAACAACTACCTCATGGGAGAGAGGCTCATCAAATGTGAGTATTGATCATGTACATGTCTGTTCTCCATACAAGTCAGGATGATGTCACCTGACGCATGCAGGTTAAAACAGATTCCTAAAAATTGCAAACAAACGGTGAACACCACCAACTCTACTACGAGCTGTTGCTCAGAAGTTTGCTGCACATCCCGGTGTGGGATCCTTTCACATGAAATACAGCCACACTTTCAACTCGAGTTTGATGTAGCTACAAGCTAACTGCAGGCTAACATAAAGTGCTGCAAGAGCCACGTAGAGAGTATATAAAGTATAAAATGTAGAGCAACTATTTCACTACAGAGCTCAGACACCGAAATGAAGCATTGAAATCTGCTGTGATTCGGTCCGGTAGCTGCCTGGACACGTAGGATCTATTTCCAGTGATTTTAGTTTAAAATTGATCAACTCTTCACTTCTTACTGTTTCCCAGGTCATGTGATGCCACCGGAGAAAGTGCACGAGAAGTTGTTTGTTGGCTCTCAGAGGGTTTTTAAAAAGCCCTCAAAACCTGCTGTTACACGCTACAACCAGAGCCGCACGGCGGAGGAGCTCGAGAAGATGAAAGACAAACTCCTGCGCAAAGAAACAAAGCTCCGCAAGAGGCTCGCTGCACACGGCATCGAATACGACTTCCCAGGATTCGTAAGTTGTTAAACGTTAACTCTGAATGGCTCCTTGGTCTTTTATCTGGAATAAATCACAAAACCTTAAATACTAATAACATTAGATCAGTGCATATCGGCTTAGAACTTTGACCTGAGGGGATAAGATAAAACATTTCACGTGGAAACATCAGGTGAACCATGAGATGAACCAATCAGAGAGGGGGTTTATTCTATACAACCTACCAGAGGAGCTCTACCAGGATTCAAGCTGTTTGTTTGCATCAAGTTAATCTTTGTTCTTTTTGCATTTCCAGGCTGCCCAGATGCCTCTGAAGAAGAAGTCCTCCGACTCCATGGACGCATCAACGTGTAGTGTAAGAACAACATTGATGATATTATATTACTCTTTGGCACAGAGTGAAAATGACCTCATTCATATCAGTTGTCTGGGGTCAGATAACTGTGCCTACAATACCGTGGCTCATAAAACCTATTGCGTGTGTCTCGTGATGGCGGCGTGATAAATGTATGTACCTACATTCCAGTTAAAACTTAAAACCCGACAAATCGTATCAGCACCAAACTTATCATGTGTGACTAATAAGCTTCTCTCCACTCCTCCAGGACACCACACCACTCTGCACCCCCTCACTCCTGCAGAGGAGGAAGTCCATGGTCGTCAACGATGACGACGTGGATGACGAGATTGTCCTCAAGATTCCAGTTGCAGACAAAGATGAAGAGAGCTCCTCAGAGGAAGAGGAGGAGGAGGAAGATAAAGAGAAAGACGGCGATGAAGACAATGACTCAGAGAGCGATGGACCCGCTGAAGAGGTCACGGAGGAGAAGTGAAAGTTCTCCCCTGTTTTGTTGTGGACTTGAGCGGAGATGGCGCACATCAAAGATTATTATCTTTGACAGTGACGGGGCAACTTTGAACTGTGTTCACAAATCACAGTGTGTCTTTCTACAGTTTAGAAAGAATCTCTTCTGAAAGAGTCCACTGTGTTGTGAGTAGATTGTGAGCATCATGAAATCTGTTCACGAAATCATCAAGAGCCTGATGTGTGGGAAACGGCTGTAAATGGACTGGTTGGATAAAGGCTGTTTTCTGTGTCAGTCTTAGAGTTTGACTGTTTGAACATTGTTTTGCTTTGTAACCACACTTGTACACGAATTCTATGGTCTTTAATAATAAATAATGTTAAAGAATAGTTATCTTAAGTTCTGGATATGTCTGTGTATGTGACTGAAGAAACTACTCGCACACACTGGCAGCAAAATGGAGCGTTTTTAGAAAAGAAAAGGTCTAATTATTAAAATGAGTGATGGCTGCTTGAGTTCTTGGGTCCTGTTGTTGTACATGCTGCCTCTCTGTCATTGGGACACTAATAGAATAGAAAATCTTTAATATTCTTGGTAACGTCTGTGCTTTAGCTGGTGTGACAGGTTAAAGTTCCTGCTTTGAAAAACAACAACCTGTCACTGCCATTCACTGCACACAGTGTTTGTATGTAATTACCTTCAAACAAGGTAATGAAATAAAGTATTTTCTTCTCAACCAACTGAAAGATATTGCAGCTTTTACCCCTTTTTAAAATATACAATTAATCCTTCATTTTTATAGGTATATGATAATGATCATAGACAGTAAAATGGGCAATTCATAAACATAAATCATTTTAACTTAAGTGCAGACTGAGTGACACATTGATAATGTAACTTAAAAAAGAGAGGCAACAGGCTGGTGCACTTAATACTGTGTCAGGAATGATAATGCAAAACAAATATCATCTGTAATGTCACTTCAAAGAATAAAGACCTTACTGCTCTCTGTGTGTACAGTCTGTTCCATGTCACCTCCAGTACAATTCACAAACTAGAAGGGAGCTTGGAGAGCGTGTGTCTCCTCCGAGGCTGATGCACCATCTCACCATATTCAAGCATCAAGAATATTCTCCAAAAGTTAATGGGCTTTTTCTTGGTCCACACCAATCCACCAAATTTCATCAAAATCCATTAATCCTGCTAAAAGCAATGGAAACAACCTCCTTGGTGGAGTAAAGAGATGAGATGGGTTCTATTCTCTTTAAACTGCTCCTGAAAAACAAAACAAAAATAACATTGAACAGTCTTTGTGTAGATTCTGTAATGTGGAGTTCAACTCATTATCCACATCCTGCAAGATTGTGGATCAATATTCAAGAGGAAACCTGAAAACTGCTTCCAGATAATAGATGCTATTACTCTGCTTATATTTCACTTTTAAATTTAGATACATAGCAAAGCCAATGTGTTTTAGAAATATCAATAATCACTGTAAACCATTACAAAGTGGAACAACACAAAATAAAATGCTGTGGCTGTCAGTTGATGTACAGGACGTAAACAGGGTCTTCAATTCAAGAACTTTATTGTCATTCTAACCAAACTGTGCAGTGTAGAATGAAATAGTATCTTAAAAACAGACAATTTAATCAATAAATAGTAAGGTTATAAAACAAAGAAGAGAGCAATATACAGTAAGGAGACCTATGAGCAAAACATATGGCCAAGTTTAAGTCAACTGGTGCATTTAAAGCTAAATTCAGATTAAAATGTACATTTTGTCTTTAAAGTGAGTGATTATATTGTTAAAAGGTGACAGTTGGTGATATGAAACAAGTCTAGGATGTGGGAATAACAGCAGAGTCAGAAGCAGTCAGACTGCCTGTGGGAGGAAACGGTTCAGGAACCTTGTATCTTGTCTTAATGCTCCTGTAGCGTTTGCCCGATGGCAGAGGAGTGAGCAGCTCGTGGAGGGGTCGGCGTCTTTGAGGATGACCTGAGCCCTCTGGAGGCAGCGATGAGAGGCTCCCTCTGCAGGGCTTTCTTATCTGCTACAGCTGGGGAACCAGGTGGTGATACAGGAGGTCAGCACACTCTCAATCACACCTCTGTGGAGTGTTTTAAGGATGCTCGTGGGGGGGTGATGCTCACTTAAAAGGTTCAGTGTGTAAGATTCAGGTGAAAGGGAATCTATGTGCAGAACTTAAATATAAAAGAATCCGTCTAAATTGTACAAATTGTTTTCTTTACCCTAGATTGGGATTCTTTATATTTAAATACTCAAGAGCGGGTCCATGTTTTTTACAGTAGCCCAGACTGGACAAACTAAACACCTTTTGAGTTTTTATGACGACTGAAGGTTACAACAGGTTCTCTTTCATGTTTGGAAGGGGATGGTGAGGTGAGGGGGTGTCCAGCTGCAACACGACACTTCACCACTAGATGTCACTACATTCTACACACTGACCCTTTAAGTTCCCTCAGAAAGTACCAGCAGGTCATCAGGTCCTCTCCCTGTCATGTTACCACGTGCATCCAGAAGCTGAGTGTGTCTCCAGCCTGATGTGAGTCTGTGCTGCAGCAGCGAGCACCGACACTGACTCCATGTGTCCAGCAGACGTCGCTACACGTCGAGTTACACACCTCTTTTCTTTTTTCTGTTGCGTTGCCATTCGCCAGTTCTCCAAGTGCCAACATCATCCCCGGATCCAGTGCGCATGCGCCCCGGCGATCCATTCTTGTCCCGCAGGCAGCATTCCGGGCGGAGAGAGTGAGAGAAAGACACCGGAGCTTTGAGGCCGCACACTTTCACGTTTCACTGCCGCAAAACAGGAGCCGTGAGTCCGGAGCCGCGGCCTCGGTCCAGCAGGATATGGTGAGTGGAGCCACGAGGGATGAGGCTTGTCCCCCCCCCCGGTGCCTGTCTGTCTTTGTGCCGCCTGTCTGTCTGTCCGTCTGTCTGTGGACTGACGGGCTCATTGAAAGGGAGGAAGGGCTCGGGGGCTAGCTTTAGCTTTTATCCCCCCCCTCCCCACACACACACACCTACTCCGGGTCCGGCACGGCACAGCCCGGCTCGTCGGTCCTTCTCCCTGGAGGAGGACACGGAGGAAAAACGAGGTGTTTCCTCCAGTGGCCGCGGAGGTGGAAGGAAAATCAGGTGGAGCCATTGTCTCCCATTAGCAGTGATGGTCAGGCTGTGAGCTAGCTGAGCTAACACTGCACAAAAAGCAAAGGTGTGTGTGTGTGTGTGTGTGTGTGTGTGTGTGTGTGTGTGTGTGTGTGTGTGTGTGTGTGTGTGTGTGTGTGAGACACTGTATTTAATGTAAAAGGTTTTCTTTTTTGTAATAACACATACATATTAGTCCCTACAATTAACTAATTAGATCTTAACGATGCTCATTGCTACACATATTTTATGTTATTGTCTAAATAGATCACACACACATGATCACACTAAACCTGTACAATACATGGATGGACACAAAGTACAGGAACACACACTTAAAGGTTTATTGTGTAAGGTTTAGGTGAAAGGAATCTATGTGCAGACATTTATTATAAAATAATCCTCGTGATGTTTTCACTGGTGTGTTTAATCTAAATTGTGCGAATTGTTGTTTTCTTTACCCGAGAATGGGATTCTTAATATTTAAATACTTCATATTTACATCAGGAGCAGCTCCTCTCTACGGAGGCCGCCATGTTTTTTTTTTTTACAGTAGCCCAGACTGGACAAACTAAACCTTGTGAGTTTTTATGACACCTGAAGGCTGCCACAGTTTCTCTCTCATGTTTGGAAGGGGAGGGTGAGGTTAAGGGTTATTCAGCTGCAACATGACACCTCACCACTAGATGTCACTAAATTCCACACACACCCTGTGCGATACTTACACATACGCATAAACCTATACCCACAATCTGTTGTATCCGTGAACTTCAGTCGTAAATGTATTTCGTCACATGCGTAGCGCTCCTTATCTGTATTGTATCTGTTTAATAAGTAACCTCTATATCAGCCTACCTGGTATGAACAGTGGTTCATCAGTGAAAAATGGTAAATCAATTATAGTTGGGACCTGATTTAATTTGTGAGGAGAAAGTGTGTCACACGGCACGGCACCACAGAGGTCACAGTTTGTTGAATCTGGTCCATATCCAGCCCTGTGAAGACACGCAGGTTGGATTCTTCACAACAAAGGCCTCCTCTTCAGATGGAGGTTGTTTAATCCTTCCTTTCTATAAGAGCATCTTGTACACAGAACAGATAGGGGGATATTTGAAGGGAAGGAGCCCCCCCCCCACCAGCATACGACCAGGCAGACTGGAACTGGAGCTAATAAACAAACTGCAGTGACGCAGTCGGGTCGTTTTCATTTGGAGTTGATCCTGGAGCTCAGCCCCTCAGCCCCTGTGTTTCCATGACAGTGGTGGGATGTCAAGTATTTGTAGTTGTAGGACAGGGTAGGATGGGGGGTCATTCAGAGCCTCGATTATCAACTGTCATGTCATCTCTCTCTCTCTCTCTCTATCTTTTATAAAATCACTCACCGCTGATCTGCTGCTTGGAAACACTAACCTAAGTGATACCAGCGCTTGGGGAGTTCTGGTGATTTACTTACAAACAGTAACGACACCCAAACGTTACACCCATGTGTGGTTGCTGCTCATCTAGTTTCCAAACCCTGGTGATTGATCTGCAGCTACAGCAACCTCCTCTCAGGCTTTTCCCCCCCCAGATTCTGGAAACCTGGCGACGGGGATTTGTTCCCATTCAGCTGTAAGAGCATTAGTGAGGTTTACAATGAATGTTGGGCAACAAGGCCCGGTTCACAGTCAGCTTTCTGGTTTCCTCACAAAGGTGTTGGACGGGGTGGAGGTCGGGGGCTCGGTCTGTGTGCAGGCCATTGAAGTTCAAATGCCAAACATGATCTGATAGCAGCTTCCCAAATATGATGACCTATTGCTCCTCTGCTCTATGTCGTGTGTTTTGAATTATTGATTGGACTGAACCAGCTATTTGATGATACTGGTTCAACTGTTTTTTATTGTTTAAATAAATGACACAACAATAATCTGCAGATTAATCCATTTTGAAAACCCTCTCCCTGTACTTTGTATTTTAAGCATATATCTATTTACTATAAGCCTGATCACTGATGAGGTCTCTAATTTTTAAAAGATGTGAATATAGTGAATCAGTGATAGTGAATTGACTCTGTCCTATTGTTTTCTTTCTGCTCCTCTAGGGCTCTCCAGGCCAAATACCACGGCAAGACATGGATCTCTGAGCTGCTCTGTTACATCCATCTCCATTTGCTGCCTTGCGTTCTGCTTGCCTAAACCACCTCCTCTGCCCCTGCTGAAGCGGTTTGGCTCAGACTCCTTTCAGAAAAGAAGAGGGGGGAAAAATAAAACCCAAGTGGGAGGGCGTAGTAAACTTTCCCCAGCTGCCGTGCAGACACACACATGCTGCATTACTGCCATTCCCCAAGCCCTGCTCCATCCATCCCTAGGGCACGGCCACTAGCCTGCTAGCGAGCTAGCACTTGGCACAAAAAGAAGGCCTGTCCTCGGGTGTAAAGAAAAATACAAACAGACTGTGTACACTTGGCCCTTCCTTTCTTTCTCCCTTTGCCAGTCAGCCAGGCACATTCCCACCAACTGGGGCTCCTTTAGTTTAGCTGTCATTCCCGCTGCTCTGAGCAGTGGAGGATTGTTAGTCGACAGCCAGTCGGTCATTCGGTCGTTCAGCGAGGCGGACTGAGGAAGCCGCAGGGGTTATTTTATCAGAGGCCAGGATGACGGAACCCAGCATGGAGAACTGCCTGGCCCTGGTCCTGCAGAAGGATGTGGGCCGACGGCTGCAGGTGGGACAGGAGATCATAGATTACATTTTGGACAAGGAGAAATCTCACGACCTGGAGCAGGATCAGACGGCGCTGGACAAGATGGTCGACGGCATCGCCAGCTCCTGGGTCAACTCCAGCCACTTTAAGGTAAACAGTGACCTCACTCACACTCACACACTCACTGCAAAGATACCTTTTATGATTTCATATTTATATTGTATTCTAAACAAATGCACTGCACCCAGGCATCTCTGTGCCTTTCTATCCTTAATTAACGAGGGATTTTCCACCCACTGAGATGTTCTGCATATCGTGGACTAATTTTAATGTAAGCAGTAGTGTTTTGTTCCCCCCCCCGTTTGTCATGGCTAATTAAACTGTGATTTATACCTTAGAAGTTAATGCTTCACAGATACTTGATGGTTAAGATGTCTGATTTGAAAAGCTCATTAGACGAGGTCTGTTTTCACTTGTCCAAATGGGGTCTTTACACATAAAGATGATATACTAGTGCAGTAAAATCAAGCACCTGCTCTGCTGCAGCACAAGTTGTCACAGTTTTGTGTTTAAACAGCGCTTCCGTCTCATTGTGCAGACGTATAAAGGCCCTGTTTTCGTTTGTTTAGGTGGAATTTTCAGTTTTTCTGTTTGCTGCGGAGTAAAGCACGGTTCTCTCCGACAGGCAGAGGCACATAACATCATTGTTTGGCTCCAGTGTGGCTCACATTCTTCTCTTCTGATTGTGCTTTATTTCAGAGTTCAGTGTGGGGCAGAGGTTTATCTGACCCCAGATCGTGATTACATTAGCACTTCTCTCAGTATCCAGCCACAAGTTGCTTTCTCTGCCATAACTGTAAGAACACATTGTTGAACAGAGCCTGGATTTCATGTCGGGATTTGCTTCTGCCTGAACGAACCCAGCCCTGCTCCCTATAAGCCCCTGGTAGAGCAATGCTGAGGAAAGGTTTTAGTTTCTCTTACTGTCTCTGCAGTCTCTGCAGTTCTGTGGTGCTAAGTTTTGCCTGGATCGCGCTTTCTGCGTTCTGCAAATGACCACGTTTGTTGCACTCCCGTGTTTTTGCTCTCAGAAGTCTGGCTCATTCCGGAGAGAGCTGGTGATGAGAGGCCAGGGAGAGTTTGAAAGCAGGCGAGAGAAGGTTTAATTGGATCTGGCCCGGTTACGGCTCAGATGAAGGGGAACTGGGAGGCCAGAGCTGGCACATATGGGTTTTACAATAAAATAGTCATTAGACAAACCTCCCTACTTAGTAATTATGTTTTAATTCTACCTCATATAATTCTTGAATCCTATACTCCCTATGCAACATATACATTTTCCTGCTGTAAGCACTGGGGAAAAATACATTGTTTGTTCTGTATTGTCTTGGCTTGTAGTCTTTCACCCTTTTTAAAAACTGGTATAACTGTATCCTCTTCTCTTGGGCTACTATAAAACATCTTAACTTTTTTGAGTGGCACTATTTTGTGCTGTTAGTTAACCAATAAGAGGCATTATCCTCAGTACAGGCCAATCCGATCACTGGGTAACTAATGTGGAAACTATGTAGTTTGAGAGAGAGGGAGAGGAGAGAGAGAGAGAGAGAGAGAGAGAGAGAGAGAGAGAGAGAGAGAGAGGAGAGAGGAGAGAGGAGAGAGAGAGAGGAGAGAGGAGAGAGAGGAGAGAGAGACAGAGAGAGAGAGACAGAGAGAGAGAGGATGGATTCATTTGCCATAAATGGATATTTGTTTTGAGGGGGGGGGGGGGGACTGTTTGAAGAAGGAGCTTTACGGCCTGTCACACTCTCCTCACCTTCGCTTCAGTGTGGGTCCAGTCCAACAGTGTGTTTTCTTTTGCCACACACTTCTTGTGTTGAGATAACAAACACAAGAGTGTCGAGCTGCCTTTGTGTAGGTGAAGCACACAATCCTTCAGTGTGCTCTTATATCCAGAACTGGAACGGGTTATGCATCTTCTAAAGTAAACAATGCTCCTCAGTTTGCAAAGCAGATAGAACAACTTTAGCATTTCTCTGGAACAAAATGAAATTGTGCACAGTGACATTAGCATAGTATCTCTCAGCTGCTTGTCCAAACATAACAGACGGTCGTGCCATGGTTACTACAAGAAGAGTCACAAGCAGAGAGTGCAGAGCGAGGGCAGTTTGCACGTTGTCTTAACGCTTCTGAAAGTTTCAGGATCAAACTACACCGAAGTTCAAATAATTACTTAAACAGTACAGTATGTAGCTCTGTGTTTTCCCGTAGTCTAAGGAAATCTCACGCTCTCATGGTGTAATCTAATATCAAAGATGATGTTATCTTTTGTATGGCAGAATTCCAAACTGAATTCTAACAGGTAATTAGAGCAACGCGTTTGTAATCTGAGAAAAGTTAGCGAGAGCAGGCTTCACTTGCAGAGCAACCGATACAGACGTTTCACTCTCATCCAAGAGGATTCTTCAGTTCTAGCTGCCAGGTATTTAACTCCTGACGACCCTACAAGTTAAGTACCTGGGACTCCCAGCAGGAGTTCAGTAAGAACTGAAGCAGCCTCTTGGATCAGAGGTGAAACTCAACCCAGTCCAGTTGACCTGACAGCGGCCAGAAGCTGAGTTTTCTGTGATTAGCTCGCTAACTTCGTTATCGTCTGCCACCGTCACTGCTTCGGCAGCTGATTACTCCGGTTCATGTGCAGTGGGAGCACGGGCACAGACACTAAACTTTATTTATTGATGTCTATCAGGACTTGAGGAGGATTTCAACAAAAAATATAAAATGTGTTTCAGAAACAACTTACGTCTAAGTAATCAGCCAGGTACAAAAATCGCACAGAATTGATGATTGTAAGAATTGTCCACTGATACAACTTCCCCATTTCTTGGATTCTTCTATAATATCCATTTTGATTGAAGATGGAACCCACTTGTCTCGTGTGTGATGGGACCAGTGGTGTTTTGAAAGTGTGGATCACCGATTGCACTGCAAGGCTATTTTGCTTGGTTCTAAATCGAGCAGTTTAATGATTCATGTACATACAATTTAAGAGGGAATGAGTCATGTGCACGGTGGATGTGACAGTTGTCATTTTCTATCAGCGATCTCCTTCTGTGTGTCCCGTCCATCTGAGGGTGTGTCCCGCTAACAGCCACCACCCCAACATGCGGTTTCAGCTGCTCAATCAACTCAAAACAAATCTGCGTATGTCTAATGATTGGCTCATTACGGAGGCGTGGTGCTGTTGAGGAAGCGACAGTGATCGAGGTGCGGCATGTTTGTCAGAAACAAACTGAATTCTCTCTCTGAGGGACTCGCACACAGTTGCAGTTTCAACAGAAAGTTGTGTCTGTGTGTTCCTGCTCATCCTGTATGCACAGTCCTGCCTGACCTGGGTGCTACTGTATGTCATGCAGAGACCACCCCCCCCCCCCTCAGGATTCACACTGGTGGGGTTTCCCATGAGCCCTTGTGCGATTCACAGTCAACACACCCCTGGGTCACGTGTCTTTTTGTTTGTATCAGTTACATTTCATCCCGTTTGATGCTGTTTTGTGCCGTTATCCGAGCCTAATACGGGAAGCACGATTCTAACTTAAACTTAAACTCACCATGCCAACAGCAGAGATGGTAGATTCAACAAAGTAATCCCATCGCATCACCCTGGAATGCTAGTCATGCAAGTAAAGAAATAAAGCCCGTTAAACTAAAAAGGGAGCATCTATTAAACCACCTTTTCCACTGGTCAAAAAACCCCACTAACATCTGGCTTTCGTCTGCAATGGGAATGGATACAATCACTCTGAAACATAATAAGCTAATTTGTCAAGACAGCGATGTGAGAGAACTTCTCAGTTTTCAGTGCGTTCTTGACTTTGAACATAACAAACCAGGGGGAAAACTGATATTCCTCTATTGCCGATGCTAAAGGAGTCAATCCCCCTTTTTAGTGGAGAATCTCCTGCTGCGTTGTTCATGTGTGAAAGTCAACCTCTGGAGAAAGTCTGGACCCAATTCTCCGGACATCCTCCAGAGGTCATGTCTGGAGACGGCTATTTATTTGATGGACATGTCCACTCAAACATTCCTGTGCGCCACAGTGGCCCCCCAGTAGGAATCAGTGCTGACGGATTTAGTACCATGTTTAACTCACAATGCTGCCGGGCCACGAAACAGCCGTAAACAAACAAATTAGCATCTCATCCCTCTTTTTTTCCCACCTCCCATGTTTCTGGGAGCCCAGCTCGGCTCCTGTCAGTAACCATCCATCACGTCACCTCCTCTCGCCATCATTTCCCTCTTTACCCCTGCCTGTGCAGAGCCGAGCCTGGGAGCCGAGCTGGTTTTTATCTATCTGAATCGATTCAGGCTGGCAGGACCGGAGCATTGACGTGATGGCTCAGACAACCTGGTGCCACCTATAATGTTGTTCAGCCATGTCTGTGCCGTGTGGCCGGAGCACACCACAGGGGAGACATTTACAGTATCAGTACTGATGTAGTATTCAGAGTACACTCAATAACCCTTATGACAACGTGTTTTTAGAAATACTTGTAGGACTAACAACAAAGGACATCTATAACATGATCCCTTTACAGTTCTTTAATTGGAGCACTGAGTTTCATGTGATTAGAGCTGAACTGGTTTTGGCAATAAACCGATTAATTGGTCAATTTAAAAATATTTAATTACTATTGGTACGATAGAAGAATTGTTTCAGTCATTTTTCAAACGAAAACAGTGAAACAATACTAACTGTCCTGGTTCCAGCCCATCAGATGAGAGGACTTCCCGCTTTTCTCTGACAAACAATATAATTGAAAACAAAATAGTTTTTACGCTTTTGGTAGAAACAGCAGTTTATCCAAAGATGTGATGATGTGATGTGACGTGTTTTTGATGCTGACATTGGCTGCAGCCGGACATGTGGTCTACTTTCCAGGCTTTTGAAACTAAACCATTGTGGCACACTGCAGTAAGTGGCTTGTGGTGGCAAACATCCGCAAAGCAAAGAGAGCCTGGACAGAGAGGTCACAGCCTTTTGTTTGTGTCGGGATGTAGATGTCGTGTGTGGCCCTGGTGGGAGGACTGACCAGCTGACGTCACCAAAGACCGGACAGACGAGTAGACGCAATGTGCCCCGACACTGAGGCAGCTAAATGCTTGAGGGTGCCGCTGAATGACACCACTTTGAAGTTGTGTTCCTAAAAAGGCTGTTTCTGTTGCCCTGCAGTGGAATCGAATGTCTCCACAGGATATTGTTCAGCAAATAATGTGGCCTGTTAGGGCAAGAGAGCCATTTCCCTCTGGCAACATTTAAAGTGCTTGCATTTGTTAGCCGCAGGAGAAATGTGGCTATAAAGCTGTTTTCAGACGTGCTTTCTGGAGAAGGTCTTGGAAATTTGATTTTCCAGCATCAACGCATGTCATTTTCTTCCTGCACTTCACAGGTCACACTCTTCGTGTGGCCCATAACACAAATGCTGGAATGATTTTATGATGATTGAATGATCTACTGCACACAGAGACCAGAGACTAGTTGGAACAGAAGGGGACTCTGCTCAGGTCCTGGGTTCTCGGTTTGTGTTTATCTTCTCCACGTGATCTGTACCATTTCTCTTTCAGTTTAACTGACGCTGGCAAAACAATAGCGCAGCCTCTGTGACCTTTGGCCCAAGTTATCTTTGTGCTAATCAACCTTGAGCAGCTGAGGTTGTGTGTACTCTACACAAACATACTGACACTTGTGTATACAAAACCCACCCACTGTGATTCACTGTAAACTGGGCTCCACTGATGGTGTGGCAGAGTTGGATGATATCTTGTATGTGACACTTTTCACACATTATCAGTAAAGGCGTCAGCTCATTTGCATTGACCGTGCTTGTACACAAGATAAACCTCAAGGTCCCCCCCCTGTGGATACTGCAGCCTGAAGGGGAACTTTGGATCCTTGGCAGGGTCCCAGGTTAAATGTTAATCCTAAACCTTGTTGACTTTGTGAACCCTGGTAGAGCAGCGTAGAGCGATTTGTGCAGAGCTTAGAGAAAAAAGCTGGAACACACAACACTCTGCTATCGCCTAACGGGACAAATATTAAAAGGGGTGGTAATGAGCCACATTGAACGATGAACATTAAAACACAACAAACTAAATCATATATGGAGCCCAAAAAGAGATTTAAAATGACATATCTCTGTGATGAATATTAAGGGAGATATGACCAGTCAAAATTACAGAATCCTCCCAAATAGTTCAAACTTCATTAGCTCAAATCTCCTTTAATATATTAAGTGACAGCATTCTGTGAAAGAGGAGTCGTTTGTGTGTCAACACCACTGCCAACTGCATTGTCACCAGTAAATCCCCTCGTTCTGATGACCTCCCATCGCTGTCAGTAAAATTCTGACCCCGTAATCTGCTTTTATTTAATCTGCTCAACTCGAGGCTTTTTCCCTTTTTTCCTCACTTATGCGTTTCCCTGTATGACTCAATGCACATTTGATCAGGTCTCTGCCTGTCATTTGATGCCTGTCATCTGTTTGCATGTCATTTTCTAATTTGTCAGTAAGTCCACATTTTGGGTGAGCTGAGCGAGATGCTAGTCTCCCTAAATCCTCTGGATGTAAATTGAATTCAGCAGCAGTGGGTTGGTAGTTAATGAGCTTGACTGTCTGGCAGATGGAGAGAGGACATGGACCACTGAGACTGTTGAGGGTGGTTAGTCTGTCTCTGCCAGTTGGCCCCTTTCATCACAGCACACTGAGAGATGAGGCAGGGGCCAATAACTCTGATCACTGCCTCACTGGGGCCAGAACAGGCAGCAGCGTATGAGGAGAGGATATTCTGACATCGGGAGCTGCTGTATACGTATACAAATATGTATAGGTATATGAGAAGTTTTTGTATATCCTCAGACTATACATTTCTGTTTTAATCTGGCATTAGTTCAGAAGAGAAGAGTCACTTGTTTTGATCTATTAAAATAAACTATATAAAAGAAAGAGTAAATTAATTAGGAATTGAAGCTGATCTTGGAACAGCAGCAAACTCAGCAGACAGAGGAAAGTGCTTTGTCAAAGTAATACTTTGTAATACAAAGTGAAGTTGAGTGAATTAAACTCACTGCATCAAAGAAGTGATTATACAAGTTAAAGCACATTGGGCCTGGATATAAAATGGGAGTAATTATAACGTGGAACAAATTTATCCTGCTGACAAAATAACAATAATAAAAAATCCAGGACACTATGAGACTTAGATCTGTTCTCGTATCATTCAGAATTAAAGCAATAAAATCTACATGAAGTGAATGATTGTTAGAAAGTACACAAATGACACAGAGGTTAGTTTGTTTCTGTTTCTGTGCCCAAAAGCAAGGCATTGAGGGTATGAGTAGATGGATTGTGGATATCACAGGCAGGACTTTCCATCCTAGAAAAATGTACTGAAGTGAGAGGAAACCACAGTCCAGACTAATGCTCATATTCATGACGGTAGAGTCGGTCTCCCAGGCCGATGAAATGTCTACCGTGAGGTTAATAGAACTGTGAAAGAGCTACTTGACTTTGAAAGCTTTGTTATTAAACAAGTACAACCATCTTATTTACTTTTCAGTTAATGTGAAATTCAGAAACTGATCACAATATGAATTGTTGTGGCATTTTTCAGCTCTAGTGAGATTGCACCTGAAGCTATGCACAATGTAATGAAATGCACCAGAGGGGCGATGCATACCCGGTGCACATGTTGTGTACACACACGCACACGCACACGCACACACACACACACACCCCTACACCCCCCTGATGACATACATTAACTTACTGTGTCATATTATCCATGTCCCTAGTTGGACAAACTGCAGGAGGATGCCAACACCGATGTGAGAGAAGAGGCCTTTTCAAACTTGTCTGAGATGTTTGTGTGTGTTTGTGTGTACACTATGTGCCTGACTAAAAGAAAACCTGCAGGGGTTAATCAGCTGAGCAGAGAGAGAGAGAGTTTGTGTTTTATTCCAGTCGGAACACTGGCCCTGATTGTGCATTTCTTTTCATATCAGATGACCTCTATTTTGCAAAAATATTGAAACGTTAATGTACCCCTCTCTGTGTGCGAAGGCATTTTATCTACATGTCGGTCTTATATCTCCTGCACGTTGTTCAGTGTAAATACACATACGCCCTCTCTCCATCACTTGGTTTTCATTTGAACTCTTACCCCTCAGCTCTTCCACTGTTTGACTGCAATGTCATTCCGTCTACATTGTTAATCCCCTACAGGGAGTTATACAGACAGACAGACAGCCAACAAATATCTTAAAATTAAACCTGTTGGCCTCGAATACAAGCCTATAAGAGATTCCTTCGTTGGCTACTTAGCATTGCTCTTAATGGTCCTAACTTTGTAGTTATTTCTTCATCCCAGTGCCCCACCAGGCCTCCCTCTCATTCCATGCCTGATGTGTTGTTTCAGCAACCTGTCAGTGAGCCCGAGACTTTGATGCTGTCACTGCAGCTTCCTTTCCTCTGCCGTTGTAACCAGACACGCTGCTTTATGGCAAATAACCGCAGCCTCTCCTTAAGCAACCAGATGACATCATGAGTGGTGCAGCATCCAGTCAGTCCTGCCCCGGCGGAAAGTGACTCTCGCTTGTCCCCTCCCCGAGCAGTTAGGTTGACTTTCAGCTCTTCAATGCAACAATGACTAGTCCTCTGTCATCGGCTCCTGGCAGACTCTGAAATCAGTCCTTTCTGATGAAGGCAGTTCACAGACCGGTCAGTGAGACAATGACTTATGGTACATGAAAGCTTTCTGGGTATAAGATCCTTGCATTTGAGATCTTTATCAGATGCAAAATTATAAATCATGAGGTTATCACATACCTGTCACATCAGCAGCTGTTTTCTCATTCATTGATGCTCACTTAAAAGCAGAAATATGTTCAAATTAAAAAGTTGGAAGGAATGTATTGCCATTGAAATGATGGGGTACAATTGTCAGTCTTAACAACACATACAGGCTCAAGCAGCCAGGAGGATCTATATGTGTTTCGAGTTTATATCTATTAAAAGTTCCTTTCATCCTAACTTTAAACAGGAAATCATATATTTCTACATCAGGCAGTAAAGTGTGCTTGATTGACACCAGCCTGGGAACTACTTGGCTCTTATATAAGACAACCACCCCCATAACAATTGGTATAATCCTGGGATTATACTCTGTGGAGTTACATTCTGAGGAGTTTCTCATCCAGGCAGTTTTCCCTTTGATCATCTCGCCTCCGTGTGAGCCGAGTGGAGCACAAACCCCCGCATCACGTTATCAGCTTGGCCATTTGTTCTGCTGAATCAGCAGGAAGGAGGCTACGGAGTGGATTGTACCGCTAATGTGCTCTGTCATGGTCTGACGTGAGTGCTGGGGAAGTGTGCTGTGTCAGGGCCAACACAGTGAACTGTACAATACAGCAACATCCTTTGAAATGTGCCACGAGGCAGATGAAAGCCCACGGTTTCATACAGCATCACAGAGGTCAGTGAGTTCATTATGGCATTGAAATGCCGTGTCACACATAAAGTAGCTCAGCTCTCATGGTAGCTAGAAGTCCACAGATTGCCAAATTCAAAATTGTGATTCAAACTAAAATGAATCGGGCGTAAACATATCGATGTAGTGAAATTATCACCATTTAGTTGACAGTAATACAATATTTATCTCAATTATAGAAAAGTAAAGTAATGCAATGAAATCAATCCCAAGTTGCTTATGTTTATTCATTAGACGTTAATAGTTATTAGATATTGATTTGACCAGGATCATCTTACAACTGCAGTAGTATTCAAAAGTCTGCGCCCCATTGATCTAACACAATGATTCGTTAATGAGTAAAATAAGAGAGAAATCCAGTTAATAGCTGAAGGGAAAATGCTGTCGGGTTGTAATAACACATGTAGTGATGAATGCTGCCTTGATCATGCAGCCTTTGCTGACGAGCTGCTGATGCTGTAAGAGGAGGGTATTATAATCACACTGACAAGCAACACTCGGCACAAATACTGTGTCAGATTGTCCTCATATCAGCAAGTCAATCAATCAAGTTTTATTTGTATAGTGCGACATCCTCTGTCCTTAACCCCCAACAGGAGTAAGGACAAACTATCCAAAAATAACCCTATTAACAGGGGGAAACCTCAGAGAGAGACACATTTTTTTTCGATGTACACTGGTTGCTGCAATTTCTGAATTGCAAGCCATCAAAACATGAATGTCCTCCTCACAGGTAGTGACTGTTCTCCAAGCTGTGCCTCAGGTTATCTACTCGAAACTGACCACGTGACTCCAGCACTGTCACAATACTTTCTTCTAATAAGGACTGTCTTTATGGTTAGTTCATGTTGTTAGGTTATACATTAACCGGCAGTCATATTCATGTGGATGCTGTTGGACCCCTGCTGGATTATCAGAAATGGTACTTGGCTTCTATTTGTGCCAGTAAAAGTCTGGTCCTCTCTGGCCTCTACCAGCCACAACAAAACTACTGCCCTCATTTGTTGTTGTGAATGGGCAGCGTCACCATGACCTCCTGAGTCAGCTGTCTCCCTCTGCCTCCATGTCCACTTCGTTCTGCCACCTTTATTTAGACAGTTGTCCACCAACAGAGTGATGTCCTCCTCTATCCTGTGTAGCAGGTGTCATGGAGGTGCATGTGTGACGCCCTCAGATTCTGCTCCTCAGTCCAAACAACTGTTCTGTTTGTGTCTCATCTTCTTTGCCTATTTCCGGCGGTGTTGTATTTTTCACAGCTGCGACACCTGAGAAGTCTGCACATAGTCTCAAGTGCAAAGTATAAAAGAGAAAGGCGTCACAGTTGTCACACGCAACGACCAATCAGTCAAGCACAACCTCAGCTTAATGTGTCCTCAATACTTCTCAAGATATCTGGGATGCATGTGGCCACATTCTTTTTCGCTGTGTACACAAATGCGTCCCGGGCTTCATATTGAGGATCGTCTACGAGGCTGACGTCCTGTGAACAACTACAGTTCCTCCATCAATCACATTTTAACACTCCTCAGTGTATGCAAACACTGGTTTGTTTATGGCCACCACCACAATATCAACACTGACCACCACATGTTGGTTGATACTTAACTTAAATTGATAAAATCTGTCTTCATGGTCGAGTTTCTCGCAGCTAATTGATTCACTCAGCCCCTCCTGACTTCTTTCTCCCTCTTGCTCTTTCACTCGTTCCAATACACACACACACACACACACACACACACACACACACACACACACACACACACACACACACACACACACACTCTGACAGCAGACACATCTGTATCTGTGAAAAACGTCTTGGAACAGAAATGACTTGTTAGTTTGTACTGAGCTCTTGAAAACACACCAAAGGGCAGAACAGGCTTAATACAAAATTTTTCCAAAGAACTTTTCAATTGCTGACCTGTCAAGTTGTTCCACCGATAAAAGATGACACAGTGTCTTGTGTTTATCACTTTTTTCTTTCTCGGAGGGTGGTCACTTGCTGCTGGGTTTGCTGCTGCTGCTGTTTATAGTTCTCTGCCGGTGGCGAATAGGACTCATGAGCACCTCAGCTCACGTCACTGCCTCTCCCGTGGTAGACCACGGCTCTACCTCCAGGACACGGCTGGAGACTGGAACATTTGTCAAAGCACGGCCTCTTTTGTTTACATTCAGGGTCCTCCCTCCCCTGATGTATGTTGAGTGTTGCAAGTTGCTGTCAAGACTTAATTAACTGGGACATTCATGCAGTCGTGTTTCTATATGCGTTTGAATATCTCCACCTGAATGGATATTGTGTGTTTTCTGCCTGTTTGAGATTTTACGCCTCCCCTAAGTTAACTTTCTCGGTACTTCTCTGTGTTTCTCAGCAAGCACTCTTTTGCAGGAAAAACATTTTTGCTACACAGAGGTTGCCAATGCAGCACCAACTGCCATGCAAATCTGTGTCTATATTTGGTTCTTCTAGTGAGTCTGTCCACTTGTCTCTCAGACCATTTGGGAAGAAACTGAGCTTTTCTCCTGTGTTATTCCAAAATACTTGAAAGGTTTGCAGACTGACATGGTTACATGATGGATATTACTTAAATTCTCACCTGCCAACAGGATTTATGATGTGTACCAACCAAAATGTATTAGTGTGGATGTAGCCTTAGTAGTTTATCCATTCCTCCAGGATAAGGAACAGTAAACTTTTATGATGCTGTCCTTTGACTCTTTGACTCTATTGTTTCTTACACTTGGCCTCGGGTGACTCTTAACAACTATCATTACAACATTCAGTAGCACTAATAAATCCCTAAAAAATTGCTTGTGGTGTGTCCCAACCTGTACGACAGAAACGATCAGCACAAAGACAGAAAAGCCCTTATGTGGGAGCAGACTGGCCAGACGCTGAATGCTGCTGTGCTTTTTATCACCTTACATGTCTTAAGCTTGTCGTAGTAATCAACCCAACAGCACGACTTCTTGCTCGATGGCTGTCAAACCGAGCGGCCACAAAAAGCTTATCCGTGCTAAGTATGAGGTCAAGCATTCTCTGGCTTTTGGTCGTGGTGAATAAACAATGTCAAACAAATGGTAATAAAAAGCAAAAGAGAGACGCTTGTCTATCATAGAAGGCAGGTGGCAACAAAACAAAACCCACGTGCAGCCCTTTCTTTTTTGATTCCCTGGAATGATGAGTTATCCAGTGCTGTGGATACGCTGAAGGGACACACACCTATCAGA
This sequence comes from Hippoglossus hippoglossus, assembly GCF_009819705.1. NCBI lineage: Eukaryota > Metazoa > Chordata > Actinopteri > Pleuronectiformes > Pleuronectidae > Hippoglossus > Hippoglossus hippoglossus. Next base: position 3,162,277 of record NC_047171.1, on the reverse strand, counting down.
CGGCCTTTTAAAAATCATGGTTATCAAGAGAAAAAGCTTTGAGGAGGGTATCTTGAGTAACTTTCCCAAATCCAGCAACAAGCCAGACAGAGCCGGAAGAATTGCTAGAATTATTTGAACCCGACATGCAGGCCAGAGCAGAGGTTATCAAATCTAACCTGAAACTCCCCATTATAATATAGCTATTCAGTGATGTCCTAACATTCATGATAGTGAAGCTTAAGAATACAAAAATGAAATGTATTTGAACGTGAATAGAAGGAGGGAGAGAGAGAGATGAATTAGTATCAGTTGCAATATGTCTGGAGGATGATATTCTTATTTTACCGCTTTCACAGCAGCAAGTCAGCTGTGAAGCGTCGTCTCTGGAGGAAGTGAACTGTAAAAGACTGATTGTGTGTGTGTGTGTGTCTCTCACTTTGTGCTATATGCATCCCTGCATCAGTCTGTGTGAACTGTGTGTTCCTGCTGTTGGCTCGTTTCCATAATGAGGGTTTGCTGTACATTCCATCATCCCAGCGAGCCTGGGGTCTGCCTGGGCCCTGCTGAATAAAGCTGAGTCACTGTGTGGTCACTGCTGGCCAATCGCACCTCAGGAATATGGTAACACTCTTGCTGCTGTCTCCCAGTCGTGGCATAACATTGTAATTACTCATCCCATTGCTGTTGGGGGATCCATCGGCATGTTAGAAATTGTTTGGATGTGCCCAGCCCAGTCTGTATAAGGCCGTGCTGACACTGTTCATCTATGGAAGTAGTTTTTTACATTTTTTACACAATTTACTTTTAGCTAGAAACACCGTCAGGTATAAACCTCTAATTTGGAGGCATTTTGTAAAAAAAGCTGCAGGAAAATCATTCACTATAAGAAAAAGATTAAGTTCCCAGAGTTGGTTGGTTTCATAATTGTAGACTAAGCAGTATTCTCTGCTCTGTGACACTTGAAACCATGACTGACCTTTTTCACTTTGGTGCGCGCCAACACTAAAATTGACAAAGCACCGGCGAAACCAATTCCATTAACGATGGTTCAGTTCTTTCCAGGGAGTCACAACAGGGATATTTATTGGATTCACGAGTCCTTTCCACTGTTTGTGCTTTATCTCTCAGCGTGTCAATCTGTTTACCAAGGCACAGATATTATTGGCTCACGGGCTCTCAAATTACCTCTACCAAGGACATTATGCTTTCACCAGCAGTGTGTTGTGTCCTGTTGTTGATTTGTCGGATGGATTACACAAACAGTACTGATCGGATTTGCACCAATCTTGGTGGTGGATGGAGCCATGAAGAAGAACCCATGACATCGTGGTGCGGATCCAGGATATCTATGAATTAGTTATTAGTTATGCTTTCTATTGATCATTCTAGTTTAAGCTGCATGTACACAAAACAATAACTGAATTATTAGCTTCGTAGCCAATAACCACAAACGGACACGTCTCATCTTGTTCAGCGGCTTGGAAATCATGCTACCAACAAACATTCACCGTGAAAAAGTGCATGTCCTCTGTCGCTGTGCAGGACAGACGAGTGATAAACTGATTAGTAAAACCATACCTGCAAACGTCAGCACCTGTGGGTTCGGATGCAGAATTATTTGGTCCCGTTTCATCGGTGCAACAACAAACAAACTGCAGAGTGAAATATTGTCTTGGGAGCTTCAGAACAGCTTTTAGTGTAATTTGAGTTGCACTTGACAATAAACGCGGTCCAGACAAAGCCCTGGTTTTATGGAAATGTCTGAGAATCCACAAGCAGAATCCTGTTGGTGTTATGCAACAGGGATGGAGAGCCAGGTTTGCTGCATAATTAAATGGCACTTTGTAATAAACTGCAGCTTTGGTGTTTGTGTGTCACGGACTCATTTTAGCGTCTTGCACAGATTGAAATTGTTCAGCATATTTATTTATCTATTTGCGTTTACATTTGTAAACAGTGTACTAGCATAATTTGGGATTGAGAGTGTAGTGTGTGTGTCTGTGTGTAGCTCCACTCCCTGTAGAAGAAGGACAGTATACCCAGGTGTTGTCTTGACTTAGAGGGAATCGTTAATAGCAATGATTTCCTGTGTGAGCTTGCCTTTCTCTTTGTACATCTTGTGTAGTCTCTGTATAGTGTGTGTGTGTGTGTGTGTGTGTGTGTGTGTGTGTGTGTGTGTGTGTGTGTGTGTGTGTGTGTGTGTGTGTGTGTGTGTGTGTGTGTGTGTGTGTGTGTGTGTGTGTGTGTGTGTGTGTGTGTGTGTGTGTGTGTGGTGTTTCCACTGGTAATGAGATGACAGGCTTGGTAGTGAGGCAAGAAACAAGGGAGAAATCCTTAATTTAATTTAAAGGCTTATTCACATCAGAGGCAGATGGAGGCTGGGGTCTGCTGGTTTCAGAGCAGGTGTCAGGAACAGACCAATGTGTTGAAGTGAAGGGTTGTGATCTTGTGATGTTTGTGCGTTTGTTTTTTCAGAGGTTGCTCACTCACATTTGGAATAATAAAATCCCTCTGCAAGTTCCTTTAATGTAAAATCTGTAAAACAACACAATGTTTGCCTCTGTCCAGTAGGATTTCTAGTTGCTGGATGCAGGACTGTAAAGCTTATTTTGTCTCCTGGCCACTGATGCAATGATTGGAATGATTATTAACGGTTATTAGCCACATCAAAAGCTAGTAAACATTATAAGCCACTAGTCCAAGTTCTGGACATTTACCACATCTTATTTCACCATCATATTTTTAGGATTCTGGCAAAAATCTTCAGGATTTCAAGTCTCTTTCAGTAGAAACCTGCTCCACAAGGAAGTATCAGATGTTTAATGTGGAGTCAGACGACACAGAAACACACGAGTGAGACCATTGTGTTGCTGCTGCACAGACTTTTACTGCACTGCCATGACATCAGCTGAAAAAGGGGGCTCTGCAGGCTGTAGATAAACTGTTTGTTCACCATCATCACAACGAAAGATAATACGTAAGAACATAACTGCTGTCATGATAACTTTCTAGAGCTGTCCACTTGTCCAGAGACTGTCTGGGAGCTTTGTAAACTGCTGTGCTGCATTTCCACGTCTGATAAACCTTTAAATGCATTTATCCACCACCGCAGCTGCTGCCATCATTTTATTTCATGGGCCTTTTTCTGTCCAAATAGCCACTTAATGAAAATCCTGACTATGGAAGAACAAACTATTTAAATAAGTGATTTTTGTGAATAACATGTAAATAGCATGTTGACATGTTATCAAGGTGCTAACACGTTGTTTGCACCTTGTTAACATGATGCTTGATATAGTTTGCACCGGTTTTCCTCAAAGCTTATCAAACTTGCACAGTAAAACCGCTCATAAAAAGTGAGTCCGTCACACTCACCTTTCTTTCCAGAATATTCTGGTTTGTAGAAAACAGTAAAACTGCACTGAAGAAGCCAGTTCCCAAGCTACGCAGGTTTTAAAAGCTCTGCTCTTGGAAAGCTTCACGCTGTGGGTTGGTAGATTTTCTGTGCTCGAACACAAGCAGGCATAAGAAGAGACCGCAAACAAAGGATGATCCCTGAAAAGTGCTTTATCTTTATGTTCTTCCATGCAACCTTTTGTTTGTACCATGTGTTAAACCAGTTTCACAACAAACTGGGCCACAGAGGTGACACATTTTAGATGATAAATGTAAATGTAGACGTATCCAGTTTTCCTCCAAGTTGGATTGATCCAATTTAATCGTCAGTATCTGCTCAGATCGAGTTGTGCTCAAGTAGACATATTCTAGTCGGGGGGGGGGGGGGAGTAGAAATGAGTCCTGAGCCTGTCGGGTATAGGAGGATTTAGGAATTGGGATTTAGGAAACGTCTCCTGGATTTGCTGTCCAGAGCCGTGAGGGGGTGGGGGGGTCCGTGTGTGTGTGTGTGTGTGTGTGTGTGTGTGTGTGTGTGTGTGTGTGTGTGTGTGTGTGTGTGTGTGTGTGTGTGATCCAAATGTGGGTGACAGCAAAATGAAGTTGGCCATCTGTCTACAAAGAAGAGGAGCCTGTCTCTGCTTATTTGTACTAAACTGGACTGAGCTCACCCTCAAACACAGGGTTCAGCTGCTGTCGTGGCCCCGTTGTGACTCAACGTGTCTGAATCAGAGAGAGAACAAGGAAACCAGGGCTCACGTCCAGTTGTCCCAACTCGGAAAGCTCAGACAGACCTGACCCAGGAGGAGCTGAGTGCAGATTTGTGACCTGCGTGTTTACACCATTGTTTAAAAAAGCCCTGATCCCTCTCGCAGCTCTCAGCCACTCTCTGTTTGGACCCTGTCATCAGTCTAATTACTGTAATTCCCTCCAGTTGGAGAACAAAGGGACTGATCCTGAGGATTAGGTCTGTAGCTGACCGGGCCCTCAACGCTCACTACCTGCTCACCCCGTGGGAGCAGGCAAGATAATACACAATGAGCAGATGTCAGTGGACTCCTCAGTAGAAAGGTTCAGCGTCTTTGAGTGTTAATACAAGTTGTCACCTGAGGTAAAAGGGAATATTGATAATACAGCAATATGCCTTTGTCCCCTTGTTGTAATACTGGGATGCCACCATCCTGCCTTATTTATTGATCAGTGCTTCATTTTCACTAACATTTTCTGAGTTTCCATAAATTGCTCCTTGAACTGGAAGTCGTGGTGGTGTGAGTGTTGTTATGGTGTCAGCTATACTCCCTTGACCTTCACTGAGCATGTTAAAGATAGGTACTGGTTATATACTGGTGGACAGAGGGTGAACAGTCATGGTGTTATAATGGATTGTGTCAAGGTTATAGATGGCAAATTCCATTCATTAACAAGAGAAGCTTAAAAAAATATTAATATTACCCATAGTCCTTAGAGATTTGAATGCACCTTTAAATGCAACTATAATTTCTATGATTTTAAACTATATCCAAGAAGATTTATATTGTTTAATTTGAATAAATGATATCTTAATATTAAACTTACATTTATTCTGTGTTGTGTCCACTAGGTGGCTCTGCTCGGCTTGGACCTGTTATCTGCCTTCGTGACGAGGTTACAGGAGCGGTTCAAGGCTCAGGTGGGAACAGGTAAGATGCTTTAGTTTTTCTTAATTAGTGGAACGTATTTACTCCTTCACATTATTCTCTTAATGGAGCCTCATGAAGCATTTATGTTTATACAACCTACAATTATCACCTTAATAAAAGTTCCTTGTTGTCCTTTATACTCAGAGTGAATCAGGTCCTGAAACAAAGAAACAGAACAGTTCTGTTTTAATATGAGTTGATTCCATTCTTCTAAAGCAGCGTCTACAACTGCATTAAAAGGAATTTGTAGTAACTTCATGTCAGTATCCAGATTTCTAGCTTCCAGTTCTACTCTGGTGCGTCTCATCCTCTTTTAAGTTCACTAATTTGAAGAGAGGCTTACTGATGTTTGCCGATGTCTCTCTCTCTCTCTCTCTCTCTCAGTCCTGCCCAGCCTCATTGATCGTCTGGGAGATGCCAAAGACCAAGTGCGAGACCAGGACCAAACAGTGCTGCTAAAGATCATGGAGCAAGCTGCCACCCCACAGGTACCGACACGTACTCAACATACTCACCACACATCACTGCTGATATAAATAATAAGACATCACTTAATGATATCTTATTAATATCATTTTATGTGAACTTTTGATATATATCCATGACAGCAAAACTAAATTAAATCAATGATATCAGCAGAGTAATTCTGTAACTGATATTTATTCTTTTGAATAGGCTACTGTTTTTATAATAAAAAAAAAACTAGTATCTAGTATCATCCAGCCTTTAACTTTGTGATGTTTGTTGTTGCAGTACGTATGGGACAGGATGCTGGGAGGCTTCAAACACAAGAACAACAGGACCAGAGAAGGAGTGTGCCTTTGCCTCATCGCCACACTGAACACGTGAGACACATTTATTTCCAATCTCTGTCAAACCTCGTCATTTTCAGTGTGAAGGTCGCCGCTTGGAGGTAGTTGTTGATTCAAGTTACAAAAAGGATATTAGAAAAGGTGACGGGCTGAAAGCAGAGAAGAAGGAGAGTATATCTTCTATCTTAGAGTGGGAAGCATCTTCCAACATGTGAAGATGTTGACATGTTTAGGTCTGGAGTTCAGTGAGGCCGCTCAATATGAAATATGGAATAAACTGTCTGAAGTCACTGTATATCCGCTCCATTTGCTCAATTATATGAATCTCCCTCTTCCAGATATGGAGCTCAAGGCCTGACCCTCAGTAAAATTGTTCCCCACATATGTAATCTTTTGGGGGACCCCACAAGTCAGGTATGTCCAATTATGTTTTCTCTGTAATAAATTTGTCACTGATTTGAAATATATTTCATTCTTAGGATTGAAAGACCTCAGAGTAATTTGTTGAAATGTTGTCAGAGGTTTTTGATGAATATATAATGATTGGTTTGAATGACATGTTTTTAAGTTATGAATATTTTTTCTGGTCCTCAGGTGCGTGATGGAGCCATGAACTCCTTGGTGGCGATCTACAAACACGTGGGTGAGAGGGTGAGGATGGATCTCAGCAAAAAGGGCCTGCCGCAGTCACGGTACGACAACAGGAGGATGCACGACCACACAAACATCTGTATACACGTAACAGTGATGTACAGGGGAGAGAGGAAGATTCCCCCCCCCCATGTTCAGACAGAGGCAGCAGCATTCTACACATAGTTCTCCCTCTGGTGGCTGTGCAAAGTAGTACAGCTTTAGGAAGACGACCCTTTCCCTTTGTTCTCTGTCTCTCAAGCTGAGCTCAGTCTGTGAAGTCAACTCCTTTCAAGATCTTAGACTTATTGTGATGTTCTTCACATGTGTATTTGGATAATAATACTGAGTCATAAAAAACACACAGCTCCAATTTAAAAAAATCTTTAAAATTTGTATTGTAAGTAAGATTCTGTATGTTTTGAAAAAATGTAGACTGGTGGATGTCATCACCTCAGTTTTCATCTCAGAGGGTCAAAGGTCAAATTGGCTATCAAGGTGTAAACAATTCAGATTCACCTTCCATGTTTTCCAGTTTACTTAAAGTATTATTATAATTCTTTAATAACAAAGGTTTATCTCATCGAACGCAGCTCGTATGGTCGATTGTGGAACTGCATGTTTTTAAAGATGGTTGTCAAGCTAATTTGTGTTGTTGTGTCGAACCTCCTGCAGGTTTCAGTCTTTACTTCCTATTTACATCAGACTGCAGAAATGACTTTTTACTAGAATCAGCCTCCAGACGAGTGGTAGAGTTTCATAGCCTAGATTTGGACAAGCTGTTTTTTTTAATAGAATATTCTACCAAATGTGGAGTAATTAATCTGAGACCATATGTCCCTTCATTTCACCATCACTCTCTCTCCCCCCCCCCCTCTCTCTCTCTGGCCCCGGTGCCAGTTAGTCATCTATCTGGCAGTTTTGGCTTCTGTCTATTTTGGTCCCAGCCATCCCTGCTGCACGGAGCAGAGACAGAGCGTCCCACCTCTGAAGTGACGGATGACTTTTTATTTTTATTTTTATTTTTAATGTTCTCTCTATCTGCTCTTACAGGTTGAATGTAATCTTCAGCAAATTCGATGAAGTCCAAAGATCCGGGAACATGATTTCATCTTCTGGCTCAGGTGAGTGACTCCCTCTGAGTGTCATTATTTCTTTGTTGTGGCTTCTCTTTGCTTCTGATCGTAGGCCTCACTGATCCTTTGGTGTCCGTCATGAACCAAATATATCCACAGTATTCAGAAATGGACCAAAATGTGGAAAAAAGTTGCTTTTAAATCCACTGCACGTTTTTTATCCTGTCATGGCTCATGTCATTGTTTCTGTTGTTTTCCTTCTTACTGATAATGTAGATTGAGGAGCTCAGTAGGAAACGTAGTTGTCGTCTCGTGGCGCAGGGAGAAATTCTCGAGTTATCTGTGATGGCCGGACTTTTTGTGATGAGTGAACTAGAACGACTTCCTTGTTGTTGCTGACTTTTACCTGTATCACCCTTTGTCTTTCTGTCAAAGACAGTCTGTCAGCTCCAGATTGTGTTTTCCATCTTGAGTGAGTGAATTGCTGTGTGTGTGTGTGTGTGTCTGTGTCTGTGTGTGTGTGTGTGTGTGTGTGTGTGTCTGTGTGTGCGTGTGTGTCTGTGTGTGCGTAAGAAGGAGGGGTTGCAGTCCAGACGGGACCTAGTGTGGAAGTTTTCACTACAGACGGTTCTCTATTGGAGATTTCTGATGTCCATCTGTGGAGCCAAAGACTTTGAAAAGCATCTGTCAGAACTGTAAACATTTATGAATATGAAAATCGAGAGAACAACATAGAGAAGCTGCAGTAGAAAGGCAGATATCTGCTCCTGTGTGTCCACCCCCCTTCCTGCTGACTCTGTTCATCTTCAGAGCTGAGAACAACAGTCCACAGGGCTCAGCGTTTCAAAGCTGCCTGCGACATCACCTCCTATCTACCACTCCAGGACATATCTCATGTGGAGACGATTTAATTAACTGTGCCATTCCCACACAGCAGTGACAGGCACCGTGTGACATAGCGGCTGGATGAGCTGATAGTTAACCTCCACCAAGGAGTTCAGGTTTTTCCTCCCCTGTCCGTTGGTTTGTTTGTTGGTTGGATTGTTTGTTTGTCAGCAGGATTACACAAAAACTGCTGAACAGATTTCCAGGAGAATTTGTCGGAGTGACGGGACATGGGCCAAGAAAGAAGCCACTAAAGTTTGGTGTGAATCCAGGATTTCGTTTTATCACTTTCTTTAACGTTGCAAGATATAATATTTTGGGACAAGATACTGACCATTGAAGAAATTACAATATTGCAGAGTATGAGACCTTTTTTTTAAGAAGTCCCTCCTATTAATTTAGCTTGTTTTGATTTTGTCCCGCACACAGTTGCAGAAAGTGTATTTGGAAAACTATGAGGAAAGAGAACATGAGTAACTGTGGCAGTTATTAGATGCTCGAGCTTCATATTCATCACGATTAGCTGCTTGGCTGTTTGACGTCGCTCTTTCACGGCTGCACTGAAATTGAGTTTGAGTCCGCAGATGATGGCTCATTTTAAATCCTTCTGCCTCGGGAGCTGAGGAGGAGAATGTGGGGTGTTAATGTGGACGGGGGAACGAGCGGCGCTGTCACACACATACAGGCCTTCAGCTTACTTTGACAGCCTCCAGAAAATAAACAGAGCACTGGCAAAGAAAAGGGGGATTATGTGCTGCAACCTTACAAATATTTCAACGTTGAGAAAAACTTAAAAACGATGAGAATTTATTATCCGGAACATGTTTTTGTAAGTCTTGTTGTTTTGTGTGTTAGGTGCGACCTGCAGTTCTCTTCTAACTGTGTCACAGGGGAGGTTGAGGAAATGTTTCAAGGTCATGAGCGACTGTTGAACCTTGCTCTGTTTGGCCAAATGTACGTGGACATCTATCTCCAGATCTACTTGGGAGAGTGATGCAGGAAAAGGGGGGTTGTTTCAAAGAGGGGAGTGAGGGAGTAAAAGAGTTGGAGGTAGGGGTAGAGAGCAGAGAGGGGGGGAGCAGAAGGAGGGTTACAGAGCAAAACAAAGCCGCCATTTCTGTAGCAACACCAAGAGGTAAACAGTGGGCGAGAGATGTACTAGGACAGACACTAGAGAGAGAGAGAGAGAGAGAGGGAGAGCTGAGCTTTCAGCCGTGTAGCGTCATTCCTCTCTGGCTTCAGTGCTGAGGGAAGCTTTGCACCATGACAGCTGGAGAAGGTAAGACTGCAGATGAAATGTTTCTTACCTCACTGAGATCAGGTCAGTCATGCATCATGCAGATTATTTTGTACTTTAGATTATCCATGTCGCTGCATGCGGAGCGGAGGCAGAGTGTTTGTTCGATGAGGAGAAGATACCAGTTTCCTCTCTTATGTAATCATTTCTGTCCTGGATGCTGATGAAGAAGAAAAAGCACCTCCTTCACTTTCTTATAAGTCTCAGGAGACCATATTGCCTCAAAGTGAGCTCTCAGATGAATGGTGACTGCTGCGCAGCATCAGCAGCAGCAGCGCACTTTCTAGTGCAGCATGGGAGTTTTACATTCCAGCTTCTCGTTATCTCCGTCGTGTCTCAGCTTCAGTCCCTCTCAGCACCTCGAGTGACGGCCTGCCTGAAGCATCACAGCATCTTGGTCCAGTGCTGTCTAAGCTGATGAGAGCTGCATAGCTGTCAGTACTTTATCTGAGTGATGCACATGAGAAACTAGTGGGTCAAATAAAATGTGATGTTTCTACTACGAATATTATTCATAATTTAATACATAAATGTAAACATTGGTCTATCTATGATTGCTCTGATCATATATGAGATCATCTTTCTGCACAACCAGATATTAGTCTGTTGTGTATTTTGTACTATACTTTAAGCAAAATTCATTTGCCAAAATAAACAAACGATGTTGAAGAAGAAGCTGATATAATCATTAATCTAATGATACTTTCTAGTGTCTTTGTTTTATCTCATCAACACTTTGACAGTTTTCCTGATTTAGTCTTTCTCTTACATAACAGATCTCTGATCAATGCAACCGACTTCTTTTTTTTACACTGGAAGCATCAGAGTGTGGTTCTGTAAAGACCCATTTATACCACATCAGTGCGTAATTCAAACTGAAGCCACAAACAGAGGCATTATCTATAACCACAGAGAGGAGACATGGGCCAGGAGCCACGTATTAAAACAGGGAAAACTCAATATAGGGTTGTACTGCTGTAACTATGGGACAACTAGCCAATGGTTGGTTTCTTCAACACAATCACAGAGAGCCTTTTGTAATGTGTTTGTGTGTATTTGTGTGTGTGTGTGGCTTCAGTGTCCTCACTTCATGTGTTAACTGTTACATAAACACTAGATAATGTGGCTGTGGCCAAAATCACTCACTAATCAGTTTATAGTGCAGTTCGCCGTTTTATTTCTACATTCAGATCATTCAAAATGTTTTATTTACCTCAAAGTAGGTTCATCATGATCCAACGACAATAGTGTCCGAAAGCGTATTCCCCCCCCCCCCCCCCCGATAAGCTCACTATATACGAGTCCTCTCTATAGTGAAGTAGGGAATAGTGGGTGATTTCAGACGAGTCTGAGTTCAGCTGTGATGGATTTTGGACTGGTGCTTGAGCATCGTGTGTGTCTGCCTGTGTGCGCAGTACTATGTGTCGCACTTTAGGAAATGGTTAATACTTGTGAGCAGGAGGGATGAAGGCTGAAGAAGGAATCCTTATTCTGAGGAAGCCCTTTGATCATCAAACACACACACACACACACACACACACACACACACACACACACACACACACACACACACACACACACACACACACACACACACACACACACACACACACACACACGCAGTGAATTCACAGCTTTGCAAGGAGCTTAACGTTTTTTTCGTATGCATGTATGGATTGTGTGTGGGTGTGTGCGTGTGCATGTGAAGCTGTGGAGGAGGCTCCGGATTAAGTATAAAAAACATGAGATATTTACTTCTTTTGTACGTTTACACTGAAAATTTGGGGAATAGAAAGCTCACGTAGATACTCTGCACTTTCCCTCATGAATCAATATATGTACACATAAATACAGTATTTTATTTAGTATTTAGGGGTAGAGATCTAGTTTTGATGAACCTACAGAAAATCTAATGTAATGTCTAATGTATCACTGAGATTGTTTTGATGATCAGGAAATGCAGATCCCCATTAGTTTGGGGGTGGGGTCAGGGGGTGGGGGGGGGGGGGGGGTGTGTGTAACGTGCAACAAAGAGAGCGACAACATGAGAGTAAACTGTGGCCAACCCTCTGAATGATGTGATTGTCCTTCTAATGAGCTCTGCCAAAGGGGAATGGGCAAGAAGCCCTCTGCCCATGTGACTCGGGGGTAGAAGGGAAACCTTGATGGGAATAATAAGAGACTGGCGTAGCAGTGGTCCCTCTGCCAGGACCCAGGCCAGGTTTATCTACAGCAACCATCTACAACTGAAGATCTGTACAAGTTGGTACTATGATGTTGACAGAGATGGAAGACACTACTTACTTTTTGGATTTTTGCAGCCAGCCACCAGGGGGCGATCCAGATGTTTTGGCTTCACTTTAGGGAGCTGTCATGTCGTCCTTTTTAATAAACAGTCATTTGTTGGTACACACACCAGCCTCAGTGCTCCCCCTCTCTCTCATGAGCTCATTGACTTAATGTTCCAGCATCCAACAGAAATCAGTGAAGCCCAATGACTGTACCACTCAGTGGATGATCACAGAGTCCTGATGAAATGGAAAATGCCAAATGTGGCGCCCAGAGGGCAATACCGGCACAAATCCAGGCTTTTTAGTCTAACCAGAAAAACTCATTATCCTGCTTCCAGACAATATTGTTTGAAGGAAGGTGCCAGTGATAGAAAGACAGATTTTCATGCCAACCGTTGTTTGCCTGTATTGCGCTGAGCCCGGAGGAGATTATGCAAATGAGAGTATAAAGAACAAAGTGCTACAACAAGCTGTTCCACTCCAGTCCACCAGTTGGCAGTAAAGCAGAAGACAATATGTATATGCACATACATTGTGCATGCAGGGTGTGCATCACTCTTCTAATAAAGACAAAAATGAACAATAAATAAAATGTCGGCACTGTATGTATAAAAGGTTATATCTCCCACACAGTTTCTTTCTATATTGATGTAAACCCACTCGTATTAAGCAGCAACTTGGTTTATTAACTGATTTATTATTATTTATTCATTATTTTACTCCAAACTGATTAAATCAGAAGATCATACAATGGGGAAACTGTTCAAACCGACTGTATTTTTCTTGATAAAGTCTGAGTGGGACAGTCGGGTCATTGTGCTCAGAACAGCCCAGACGACAAAGTGTCTCTTCTCTGTCTTTGTTCTGTGATTCCATCGCTCTCATAATGAATCGTTATTTCTCCTTCTCTTCAAAGTTTGAAACGTTGACCTTTGACAGTTTGATGCTGATTCGCTTTGAAAAGACTGTTGGTGGGAAAGTATTTCACAATCCTGTCTGTTGCTAAAACTAACAAAACGATTTAATGAGGCTTTCATCGAGAAACCTTTTGTCAATTAGGTTGATTCTCAGTTAACGTTTAATTAATTTTTATCAAGTGAAATGTCAGTTTCGAATGAAAATTCATATTTAATTGATTGATAATGATTGAAAAAATATATTGGCAGCTCTATGTATTAATCTATTGTGGTTGTTTTACTGTGACTGTTAAAAGTTGGTTTACATCATAGAGTAAATATATATATTAAGATGGGCATGAGTATCTCTATTGTCCCCTGGTGGCTGGCTGCATTATTGGTCATAAATCATATCTCCTCCATGTTAGTGGATTGGACAAGGACCAACATATTATTTTAGTTGATAAAAATTACCTTAAAATGACAAATTTAAAGTAATTTTTATCACACCGTGTTCAAACGTTCATTTCTCTGATAAGTTTGGTCTCCATTAGTTATTTGATGATATACAAATGGATTGAAACATGAGGAGGTGGAGCTGCAGGTTCCATCTTTATAGACAGTCTATGGTTTACACCCAGGACAGATACAGAAGGCTGTGGATGGAACCTTTTAACAGTGTCAGGGTTTTCTTTCCCCTCAGCAATCATGTCAACTGTAGAAGTAACTGCAGAATCGTTCATATCTCAGCGGTCCAGATGCTCTGCTGGGACTTTCAGCACTTCCCTGTAAAATCTGTTGTTGCCTGTCACTTTTTTTTTTTTATAGCCAAGCTGATGCTTTTTTATGCATTTTAATGACCTTTGACACCTCAGATCAGTGCCTGTTGGAATATGTCAAAATGTTCTTTCGTCTCCCTGTCAGAGCTTCTTCCAGCTCCGCTGCCTGGATGACAGAGGGACTTTTCAAGAGAGCTCACTTCCCTTGTAGATGTACGACAGGTAGAGAGGCAAGAGCTGTCAGGGATTTAAAAAAAAAAACTCACTTGTTAGTCAATATTTAATTCCATTCATCCATTTCTGGAGCCAGAAAGTGAATTGTCTGCCTGCAGCCGGCGAAACAAGACATCTCTGTTGTGACATAACGCAGATCACCATCATCTGTCTCTTGCATAACGCCACAGGGTGCCGGCTAAAACCACCGTCTTTGTCAGCCTCGTGGAAAACCCATCAGTTTCCCCTGATCTCTGGGGAGATCCAGAAAGGAGGACAGATGGTCTGGACTGACAGAAAAAAATGGGAGATAAATTCGGTATTCCCATCGGTACAGCGTATAGTATTAGTTGACTCCCCCAGTTTAAGAACTTCCCCTTAATCCCTCGTGCCTATGAGCTTTTATTCTTTTTCTAAAGAGTCGAGGGAGTGAAGAGAAAATCCTCTATTATGTAAATCTGCGGTTCAGAGGCAGATTACTGGTGACTCTGCTGATGCCAACGCAGCGTCAGCAACTTTATGAATACAACACTTTAATGTGTTGTGGTGTGTGTTGTTCAGTTCAGTGTATCCTGACACCTAGTGGACATAGGAGGCAGCACATCTTTGATTCCCTAATCAGACCTGATTTCAAGTCACTATCCAAGAATATTGAGGCAATGCATTGGATCCTGTTTCCCCTCAGAGGATTTTGTGTGTGTGTACGTGGCTTATGTATCTCATGTGTTTGTGTACACCTTCTTTTGCATTGTTTATTGTGTGATGTATGCAGCTCTAATTGCTCCCCTGACGTGGATAAATTACCCTGGCATTTATATTCACAATGGTGGAAACAGCCACAGTGACGGCTTTGATCAATACTCCACTAAATGGGGCAAGGCACCGCTCCTCCATGAGTGTTGCGCTGTTCAGTTGAAAGCTGACACATAAACTTGATTCATCTGTCACTAATACACCTGCAGTAAGTTATTATTGTGATGATAGGGCGGGGGCAATTAACAAAGCCATCAAAGGCTGCACTCCCGTCTGGTGTGCTGCTCGCCCCTTGCATCAAGGGTGTGGAGGAAACCCTTTGTGTTCGGTATGTGACATGATCGGTTTCTGTGTCCCCTGACCAATCAACCGGCAGCAGAAAGTGGAGATGGTTGAACAGCGTTATTGATTGAAGTCCGAATTAGTCATTGTGCGTTCCAATGGTAATGGAGTGTAAACCACACCCAGCTGGCCTCTACCCAGCACTGTGCCTATTGGGCTTTGATGAGCCGCTCACTGTTACTGGTACGTAGTTTGGTAGCATCATCTTATTCCCAGCATCAGTCCACCAGAGCTTTTATCCCCCTGAGGAAGTGACGACAGTAGTTTTGTGTCAGTCAGTTGTTCAGTCAGTAGTTCAGCCACTTATTCAGTCACACCAGTTTTCTGTAGTGGTTGGTAACCGAGCTTTGACTTTGACTTATAAATAAAATGTTTTGAAAAACCACACAAAATACTAGATACTGTCGCTGTGATCTTTTATCCTTTGTTGTTGTTTTGAGCTGCAGTACTAATACTGCTTTCATACACAGTTCTACTCTTTTCTCATTGCTGAGGTCAGTGTTCTAAGCTGAAAGAAGCTGATCTCATAACAATTGACCCCTCCCTCTTTAACCAGTCTCCACACACCAACCGCATCGTGATGGTATTGTGACACCATCGCCGTCAAATAATCGACACACACACTCGTGCACTGATAGCTCAGAGAGGGAAGGGGGTGGTTATTCTGGCTCATGGTCTGAGTCGAGCTAGAGACGCGCATTCAGAGCGACACACAAACCCCCCCCCCCCCCCCCCGTGGACAGAGATGTCTGGTGAAATACAGAGAGCGTGTTAGAGGGGGCAGCGGAGACATGCTGAGGAAGCTGGTGTGCAAGAAGATCTGCGCTTGTAAGAACGATTCCTTTTTTTTTACCTCTCCTGATTTCCCCTCCGTTCTGTGTTGATCCCTCTTTCTCTCTCGTCTTTTCTCTGCCTGTTCATCTTGTGCTTCCCCCCCCTCCACCTCTCAGCCTCCGTCTCAACCTGTTGCCTTTCCTCCCTCTCTCTTCCTCGGATGTGTTTTATGTCTGCTGGTCATAGATGCAGTGTCATTGTGATAATCTTGGCTGCAGGGACATTAAGGGATCTGTTTTTTTCGAGGCAAAACCCATCATTGCTTTGATTTATTCTTAATTTAATATCAGTTAATGTGACCGGGAGCCACAGTTTATATGTGTGGTTGAAGCAGGTTGGCTTCATTTATAAACAACGGCTTACTGCAAGTCTGTCTGTAAGAAGATGTTCTTTCTGTTAAGTTCAGTATGGTCGGTACTATTAAAAGGTCAAAACGTCCCCAGAGGTGATTTAAGCAACCAACATTCCCGTTGTCACCGTGTCTCATCTGGCTGCAGCCACCCAGCACACCAGCCCCGGGCTAATCCTCTGTGTGAAGAGTCCCCCCCCCCCGGGCAGGTGACAGTGGGCATGTATCCATGCATGACCGTCAAACCAGATTAGAGTCAGATGGATGGATGGATGGATGGATGGATGAAGTTTGGGTGGATACATAGACACAACCTGACAGATTGACTGTGCTGCACCCTCCTCTGAGGTGGGAAGAGGTCACAGGACGCAGCGGTGACTCGGGTCGTACTGTCGGAAGATTAATAAACGGACGATGATGATGATGATGTATTTCACTGTAGGACGTAATACTGACCTCACTAATCTCTGAGGGAAGCGACGTGTCTCTGAATGATTTATTGATCCTCTCCTGCCGCCATGTGAATAACATTCAACATTATCCTGAAGGGCATATTTCCTGTTTTGAATTAAATATGACATTGTAATTTTGTTTTCCTGCCTCTGCTGTTGCAGATAAGAACTTCGAGGATGAGGACTCTGTGGATGGAGGCCGGTCCTCCTCCTCCGCCTCCTCAAAAGCACCCCCCAGTGGCAGGAGGACTGTAATAAGCTCTGTTAGAAGACCCAGCTCGGCCACCACTACTAAGCCCACAGGTAAGGGGCAGCTAGCTGATGTACACACTCTATAGTGAGCACTTTATTAGGAACACCATACTAACACTGGCAAAGGCCGATATCTGCTTTCAAACAGTCACTGTTCCTCATGTCTTCTGAGATTCTGCTCCATGTTGACATGACTGCATCACATCGTTTCTGTAGATTTGTTCAGCTGCACATTCATGCTGCCAATCTCCTATTTTACTGCAGCCTCACATTTCTGTCCTTGGCTCACAGGAGTGGAAAACGATGTGATGTGGTCGCAAAATTCAATATATTTTACGTTCTGATGCCAACATGTCTGACCCTCGGCCTCTGACCACTCCCATCAGCACAGAACTGCTGCTCACTGGATGTTGTTAGTTTTTGGCTCCATTCTGAGTTAAAACTTGTTGTGTGATCAGCAGTTTCAGAAATACTCCAATCAGCCCATCGGACACCAACGATCACACCACACTAAAAGCCACTGGGATCAATGTTTCAATTTATCATTCTGGTGTTTGATGTAAACATTAACTGAAGCTCCTGACCTGTATAAGTGTGTAATAATAAGCAGGTGTACAGGGGTTCCTAATAAACTGCTTTGTGAATGTATAATGCACATTACTGTTTCAACATTATAGTGAAAATGTACTACAACTATTATTTTGTCTTCAGATAGAGACCTGTGCCTTTTTAATGCTGCTGTGAATATTTCTTATAAAACATTTTGAAGCACTTATTGAATCACAGTTAAAATACTTTTCACATTGTTTTCAAAGGGAAAGAAGCAGCAGCTGGTGCAGTTGATGAAGAGGATTTCATCAAGGCCTTCGAAGACGTGCCCTCTGTTCAGGTAGATTGAGCTCTGAGTGATCAACGATAAAAGACACTGTTAAAAAATACTGTTAAAGTGTTATCGTAGTTTGGGGTTCATCAGTGCAACTAGCATGACTTAGCAACTTCTGTATGAGGTGGAAGTTTTGCCGTAACATTTCTACCTGTATTCATAGTCCCCAGAGGACAGCGTTTCATCTTGTGCCACCGTGAAGTTGACATGTTTTATTTAGATAGAAAGATTACTACAAATTTTGGTGAATATTGATATTCATTGTGCCCAGATGATAAACCAGAATGATTTTGGTGATCCCAGACCTTTTAATTGAGTTTGTTTTCTTGATGCACCGGGACCATATTGATGTTTTTTCCTGTTTCACCACTGTGATGTCAACATTTATGGTTCTGAGGAAATTGTCTCCATTAGTTTTGGATGGATTGTCGTGAAGTGTGGTCACGTCCCCGTAGTGATTCATCCTTTTGACTTCTTTGATCCCGTAACTGTTCATTGAGTGTCCTCTCCTCCAATTACTTTTCCAATCAACTCCTCACCTAGAAACTAATGGTGTTCCCATGAGCCTTAGCTGCACTTTGCATCAGTGTGTTAGCATCGTCATTGTGTGTTTTTTTAGCTTGCTGATGTAAGCATTTGGCTTCAGGGAATCACTGGAAAGGAAGAAGACATTTCAGTCTTTTATGACAAATTATAAAACGCACCACAATGGGGAAGATGTCAGAATCTGAAACATTAGATATGTGAATCATAATTGATAACTGATTGTAAAGATAATAATAAATCTTTGTTAATGTCCCTCTGTGCCCAGATCTACTCTAACAGAGAGTTCGAGGACCAGCTGAGCAAGATCAGAGAAGTGCTGAACGATGACAAACACGACTGGGAGCACCGAGTGTTGGCGGTGAGCCTTGGACACCGACTCTATACTTACACATTTACATAGGATACAAGTGTAGATATGATATATGACGTATGATCTTCTTCTTCTTCCAGCTGAAGAAGGTGCGTTCGCTCATATTCGCCGGCGCCATTGAATACGAGGGATTCGCTCAGCAGCTGCGTCTCCTTGAGGCTCCTCTCAAGATGTCAGCTAAAGACCTGCGCTCTCAGGTGGTCCGCGAGGCCTGCATCACACTGGGGTAAGATCCCAGACTGAAGGGCACGCACTGGCTTTACCTGATTTCTACAACAGTTATCTTTTGTTGGAGCTCTGTGTTATGATTATAAAATAATACCTTTCTAGAGAGTTGCAGTTTTCACTATTCACAGTTTCAGACCTCGTCCTTAGTTGTAAAGTAAGGATGAAGTTCAGACCTGCTTCATTCACACTTACTCAGCGTGTTCCAAAGGTTAATCCTTACATTATGTTAAATTATGGTCACGATGATTAGGGAAATTAAAACTCAGGAACAAGTTAAAGTGTGTTTTAACAGAGTGTTTTGTTTGATATGGTTTGTTTCTTTAGATTTAGGTATAAAGGCTAAAATATCATGTTGAAGGTTTGATTGATTTAAGCACATTCCACAAACTTACAGTAACATATATTAACTACATAGTCTTATGTCTACAATTTAGGATTTAAAAAAATATATTTTGTTCGCATGTGTTTTCATTGAATTTAAATACAGTAATGATAGTAACATCCCACTGAATTATATTTTTAAAAAATGAAGCTGAGCCTTAATACTCAGGTTAATACAGTGAAAGCTCGGGAACCTAATAAGAAGATCATCATCAGTCAGTCGCTCGGCTGAGATTAGTCATCACGACCTTTGATTGACAGCAGTGATGTTAGCAGTAATCTGTAACTGATGAACACTGAACCAGGAAAATAGCACGTTAAAGTGTTTTCTTACCACATAGTTGAGCTAATGAAAATAAGCCCTGCTGGCAAATATGAAACTAGCTGTGCCAAAAACATCTGTCATCCAAATTCTAATACAACCCTAATGAGGTGGAACAGAGTCGAGATGCTCTGACGGAGCAGGAGCGTGATGAATGGTCGGGAGCGACGCAGATCCCATCAACTCTTGTAACGTTACCATCGCATATGCCCCTCAAGACAGATATTTTTTTATCAGATATATATATTTTCTTTTTACTCGTGTCTCAATGCATCTCTTTTAAAAGCGTTCTTTCCAATGACGGGGCTTGTCACGGTCACGTTAGATCTTGAACGCTGTGTTCTTCTGCTCTGTTTCACTCTTCATGCCTTTCCCCTGTCAGACATTTGTCCTCACTTCTGGGAAACAAGTTTGACCACGGAGCAGAGAGCATCATGCCCACGCTGCTGAACCTCGTGCCCAACAGCGCCAAAGTCATGGCCACGTCCGGGGTGGTCACCATCCGCCTCATCCTCAGGGTAAGACATTTTATCCGGTCATCTGGAAATATTTTCATTCAAAACTCAACCTGATTTTAGATTTTAAACTTCTGCTAAACCCTAAACGCCTCTCAAATCTTAACTTGCATATCTGGACAGATGATTAGTTTATAATAATAAATGTCAATTAAACCACCATCATGTCTGAATATTGAAATATCTGTAAACGAAAAATAATACAACTTTTCTTGTGGACTAATGGAATAAACCGGAACAAAAATATCTTTCCTCTCCAGAACACACACTACCCACGTCTCATTCCCATCATAACCAGTAACTGCGCCGCCAAATCAGTGGCAGTAAGACGGTAAGAACATAATAATTGTTGAATCTTTATCTGTCAAAAGGAAAAAGTTGCATGATTGTCTATAAGTATTTTCAAGACAAAATACTACCTTATCTATCTTATCTCAAATCACACATATTATGGTTTTCTTGGGTCAAATTATTTTCATTGACAAAAATTATTAAATAAACTGTCATAGCGGTGAAGAAGTGATATCTGTGAAAAGATAATTACATTTTATGTGAAGCTCAGTTTCCGAGGAATTTCAGTTGCTGGTATCAGAAAATCACATTTTGTACATAAGTTTATTTAAAGTGGAGTTTTGTGTTGTACAGCTTTTAATAACTTGAAGAGATGTTTTAACTTTGTCTCCTGTCCAGACGCTGCTTTGAGTTCTTGGACCTCATGTTACAAGAGTGGCACACCAATACACTGGAGAGGTGAGTTGAAACTCTTTGGATGTGTGTGTGTGTGTGTGTGTGTGTGCGTGTGCGTGTGTGTCCTTGTTGTGTAGCAGACGTGAGACGCTTCTTCTCCCCGTCCCTCTCGCACGATGACATTTGAGTTTGCTGAATGCTAGCTGGGTGGGTCGCTGATGACGCCCATTAAATTGATGAGTCCTGCGAGAGCCGTCACGATCAATTGCTCGAACGATAAGGCGACTTTCCATCCCTGTAACCATGACAACCCGCAGCTGAGACTTTAAAAAGGAGGCGAAACATCCTGTGGGTGGCCACATTCCCTGTGGACCACCGGGGGGAATCAAACGGGAAGACACAGGAGAAGAGGAAGAGAACATTAGTTTGTGCTCTTACAGGTTTATGGTTTGATGATTTGATCTTGACTGGGTCCTGCTCACCATGTTTCCTTACTACCCCAGACATGTGGCTGTTCTGACTGAGACCCTCAAGAAAGGAATTCACGATGCCGACTCTGAGGCCAGATCCATTGCTAGAAAGTAAGTGTTGCTTCAAGATTTTGTCCCCGAACATTCTTGTGTCCTTGTTTTTATCGAAAGTATTCACCACTTTTTACATTGGTTAAACTGTTAAAAATCATCTTGTCCTTGTCCTCACCCATAGGTGCTACTGGGGTTTCCATGCTCACTACAGCCGGGAGGCAGAGCATCTGTTCCAGGCGCTCGAGTCCCCCTATCAGAAGGCCCTCCAGTCTCACCTGAAGAGCTCGGACAGCATCGTGTCTCTACCCCAGTCCGACCGATCCTCATCCTCTTCCCAAGAGAGTCTCAAGTAAGAATCGTGGTGTTGTCCCTCTGTTCCATCTTTTCTCTCCTGTTATCTTCAGGCCTGAGATTCCAGCTCCTGCTCACCTGCTCTGTGTCATGT
Source organism: Hippoglossus hippoglossus (assembly GCF_009819705.1). Taxonomy (NCBI): domain Eukaryota; kingdom Metazoa; phylum Chordata; class Actinopteri; order Pleuronectiformes; family Pleuronectidae; genus Hippoglossus; species Hippoglossus hippoglossus. The sequence goes on along the minus strand of NC_047171.1, from coordinate 3,140,461 downwards.
TCGTCTCTGCTGTCGTATCTCCTGCATCATCTTCAGCTGTTTTCACAAAGATTTTGCCATTAGAAGTGATGGGAGGAAAACCTATAACACATCTGCCTTATTGTTGATAGTAAAATCATTGGCAATTATTATCAGATGTTATAGCAGCAGGGTGGGGACTGTCGCACGCACGCACGCACGCACGCACACACCAATGATTGCTATCAGTTTATAGCTTCCCTGTGGAGCTTGTTGGTTAATGACCTCATTCTCCATCCACCAGGACTGCAGGTGTTGTTGTTTGTGTGTGTGTGTGTGTGTGTGTGTATGTGCGTTTATTAGTGTGCTGGGGGGTGCTTATGGTTATGGTTATGAGCTCATCTTTGTTCTTTCCACAGGAAGCTTTCCAATCAGATTCTAATCACCATTTCTTTATCGGTCCCCAACACGTTGACTAGAACAGTTGTAATTCTACACATTTCGCTGTACAGATACTGCACATGGGCCATTTTTTTAAATTAAATGTGCCATATTAATTGTTCTTGGTCATAAATAAAATACCTGTCAACTGTATTCAGATGCTCACTGGTGATGCACAAAGTCTAAAAAGTGCCTCGTTGTTCCTCTTGTTTTTCAGCCGGCCTTTGTCTGTGAAGAGCGTCATCGGAGCGAGCATGACAAGGAGTGAGTCACTTTCCCTTTAACTTTCTATCACTCTGTGCGACTTGTTTCATTCAGAAGTGACAGATATATGAAGTTACTGAGAAGTGCAATGGAACAGTGGAAGTGTCAAGTAAACAGTTCAGAAGGGGCGTGTGATCATCAAAATAACCTGCGTCAATTGACTATCTGCGTCTGATCTCTGTTGTTCCAGGTAAGCTGGTGAGCGCCAGGGTGTCCACCACACCGGGTTCCCTCCAGCGTTCACGCAGCGACATCGACGTAAACGCAGCCTCCAGCGCCAAGTCACGCCTGTCCACCGTCCCCGCTGCCTCCTCACCATTCAGCTCTGCAGCCGCCCTTCCTCCAGGGTCCTACGCCTCATTAGGTAACCCATTACTCATCTCCTAAAATCAGAGGAACAGAGGTCCGCTTAACAACCTCAGTTTGTTGTGTAGAGAGAACTGCACATGTTGAACTGTGACTGCAAACAGCAAATCAATGCAAGTATATATGGAGGAGAGTGCCAGTAAAAAAATGGAAGCAAGGATGAAAATCTGTGACTTAATGAAGCTACAGTGTCGGAAACCTTGACTTGCATTAGAAAACATGGAAACCCTGAGAATAAACTCTACTATGCTGGATCTCAGGGGAGATTTAGTCAGGAATCAGCCACTTTCTACAGCAGGTACTTCCAAACTTCTGTTAAAACCACCCTCTGGGTCATGGGGAAATTAAGAATCAAAGAAAGTCATACGAAGACTGATGACATATTTTTTATTTGCATGGTATAATTGTATTTTTTTTATCGTTTGAAACAATCGTGGGTAAAATATGCTTATTTCGAATTGTTTTTCAAGTTTTTTGTCCTTTTCTGATAATTATCACACGATCTAAGTTTGTGAACCACTGATTTACAGTATTTTATCAAACGTTAGTCAACAATGTTCCATCATGATGAAGTATCACAACATCTTGGCTTGTGGTCACTGGCTTTTAAGGACCTGACTGGGATTATTAACGACGCCTGGTTGTCATTAGACGGCTCCGTCAGCAGGAACTGTTTAAACCCTGAGCTCCTGACACTCCTGACAAATTGATGCGATGAGGCCGAGTAAGCATTTCTAAAGATGTTTTCTCAATCATTTAAGCTAATGGGGGGTGTCTAAGCCAGCCCCCTGTCCCATATTTATTAAATTTACTGTCATCGTCTTCTCATGCGAAGCTCCCTCCCTCTTTTCTTAATGAGTCTCCGTGGTTTCGACCTTTGCTAATGAAGAGGAGGCCACTTGTTCACCCACTCACTCCTGCTTCTATTGCTACTAACGTCTGCCTCTATACCTCTCCTTCCACTCGCTGCTGCACTGCCTTTCTTAAATACCCAAAAGATGGCACTCCTGGTAAAAGTGATGGTAAGACATGTGTCTCTGTGTGTGAATGTAAAGAAAGAGAAAACGTACGTCTCTGTGTCGAGTGTCACGGGCTACATGACTACATCTTTTCCTCTTCATGTGTGTCCTCTCCTCTTCTCCTTACCCCCCCCCCCCCCCCCCCGTCCTCCTCCTCCACCACCTCCCTAAGTGGTCATCAGTTATGTGGAACTCTGCATGGACTCTCTGCATGGATTCTATCGTCTGACTGTAACCCTAACAAATGTGTCCATCCCTTCTGTTACTGACACAGCGTCGGTGTTACACTGTTCTCTCTACAGGGTTGTGTTTAGTTTCTAGAGGAGGCTGTTTTTGTCTTTTGTGATTTCTCTCTCTCTCTCAGAACCTGAGTCATTCAAAAGTAACCCACTTCAAGGTTTCACACAGTAAATCAGCATCGTATTGAACATCTAATCTGAGCGTTTGGCGGTGCTTGTTATGTGGCGTATCCTCAGGGTCGCTACATCTGGTACAAGGCGGTTCTGTTGTCTGTGATGTGGCGTGAAATTGAAATCATCCACAAGTAAAAAAATCACAAACACAACAAGGTTCCACAGTTTCACCAGAGGGAATAAGAGACTGAGCAGAAAGAGCTGGGGTCTGACCTACGCTGCAGGATCTGTGGTTATCAAGGAAACTTCAGGTTTAACTCTTGAGTTTCTAGTCCTGTGAAGCTGGCTCACTTCTCACCGGAGTAACCACTAAGTTCATGATCACAGATCAAAACCTGCCAAGGACCCAACTACTGACCAATCAGAACACTGGAAAAGAGTAGAGTTGATATTTTCATGGTTCTGATGTCGCTCATAATTTAAAACTCTTCCACATGAAGGCGCTTGTTGCTGAACAAGAAAACCCGAGTTAACTGAGACAGTTGATAACCAGCTTCCTTGTACACAAAAGTCCCTTAACTAGTGTGTTTCTGTGTCTCTTATGTCAGCACCAGCATGACCAGGTGCTGACATGCAAACCCAACCTCAATCTTGCACTGTGGTTGCAGGTTAAAACAAAAACTGAGAATCATTCACATTACTAATTGACGAGGGTTTGTCTGTGATCCCCTTTGTGTTTTCAGACGAGTTCTGTCCCCTTGTCCAGGTCTTCATCATTCTGTCTCCCAAGACGTTTTTTCTTCTACAGCATCTCTGTCCAGGGTTGGGGTGATTTCTGAGAACTGCTTCTCATTGATTTAGCTTAATCCTGTTCCTCTCTTCTCTTTGTCTTTCCTTTTTCATCCAGGTCGTGTTCGTACCAGGAGACAAAGCTCCGGCAGCGTGGGTGGAGCCAATACTTCAGTGGTGGACAGCAGGGGGCGAAGTCGAGCCAAAGTGGTCTCCCAGTCCCAGCGTATGTACACACACTCACACACACACACACTCACACACGTTCTCCTCACCGCAGGCAAATATATCACACAATATATCACACATTCAGCACATTTCGTAGTCCTACACTCATGTTTAGGTATGATCTTTGTCTGCGTTGGCGTTCAGATCATACTGAATGTCTCCCTGTGTCTTCTGTGTGTGTTCGTTGTGCAGCAACCAGAACAAAAAAAAAACTTCTAATAACTCAGAAATCTTGTGTATCTTATGCATGAGTACCTCCACGCATGCGAGTATACAGTATGTGTGTCTTTGATTGGAGCGATCGGTGCACACCTAACATACTCGCAGCTGTCCAGAGGGCATGCTGGGTAAATTCAATAACCATAACCCTCCTCTGCCTCATTTTGACCGTTCTCAATCTCCACCTTGTCCTGCCTATTGCTTCCATCACCCAGGATCCAGATCAGCCAATCCCATCAGTGGTAAGGCCTCAGCTTCATCCAATCACCACCCAGACACCTCATCCCTCAGCACTGTCCCATCTTGCACACAGAGTTTAGCACTGGTTACCAGTATATTTTTATATTTGAATGTTTGCTTCACCGTGTATATTAGCAGCATGCAGCACTTGGTATACTTACATTTTTTGTTTGTGATTACTGTCCCCAACTGTTTGAGAAGGTCAACCATTTTTTGTCTTTTGTTGTATTTTCCCACTGGGGACTGGTGCCACAGTAAATGTCTCCCCCCCCCCCCCCTCAGCACAGTTATGTAGATGTCTGTGTCTAAACTGTAACATCTGTGTTTGTTCATTCAAAAACTCATAATTTAATTTTCTGTTCTGTGTAATTCCCACTTCTGTGTTGTCTCAAAAATCTTCTTTTACCTTCAAATATAACTAAATGTATGAATTACATGATGTAGGTTCATGCTTAATAAAAGTAGTAGAATGTGTTATGAATAGATTTTATGTTCGATTGCCTTCTTTAATTTTTATTCTGTTTGTAAAGGCTTTTTGAAATTTGGCTAAATAGAGTCCAGTTTTGATAAAGTTTATATATAAAGCTTGGGACCACTCCTCTAGCTTCATATCAGCCACTTATGATTAACTTTATTATGCTTGTTTGTCTTCCCCTCTCCCAACAGCTGGCAGTCGCTCCAGCTCCCCAGGCAAGCTGCTCGGCCACAGCAGCTATGGCCGGATCCCTCGAACCACGGTGTCCGCCTCCACCACGCCGGCCGACAAGCGCACCAGGATCCCTCGAAGCCAGGGCTGCAGCCGAGAGACGAGTCCCAGCCGACTGGGTCTGGGTAAGACCGGGACTCACGAGTCACCCTCTTTCTTTCTAGAAACAAGCTGCTGTGGTTCCACAGGTAGGGGGGGGGGGGGTGCGATACGACGATATTAGATCGTGAACGAACAAGATTAATCTATTGATTTTACAGACGTCATCCTAATCCGCACATATTCTTGACTCATCCACCCATCACCCACCTAAAGGAATAATTATCTTCAATTTAGTGAACCACCCCCAAATGAAAATTCCACTCCACCTCTACTCGTGAAAATATGGTAATATATCACACATGCCTGCAGTGGAGCTGCTTCGTAAGGTTTCTGGTCCATGATCAGTGTGTTTCCTCCAATAAACACACGGCTATGTACGCAAATAAATGTCCACGACACTAATTCTTTCACCTTACTTAAAAAAACATAAGTGAAAAATTGACCAACACATGGGCGAAGAAGGAAAGAAGATTCAGTCTCATTGTCAAATGGTAAAAATGTGCAGACCTGTGGCTGGATTCAAGAGATTGACACTGACTTGCTGTACGTCACTGACCACACAGGTTGTACATGTTTACAATCCATGAACACTGATAAGGCAGATGAAGAGTTTATGTGAAAAACAAGTGACACTGGACTTCCCTTATCTTAACTTGCAGATAAAGAGAGAAAGTCGGGTTTCTCTTTTCAAATACTCAGTTTTCTTTACTCTGATGATAAGCACGCACTCTTATTGGCTGTTGTCTTACTCTATGTAATTCTTGCCAAAAACCTGAACCAGAATTGAAACAAAGGATGAGTAGAAGACAGTGAAATTCTCAGAGTGTATCCTAGATATTTCCATTAGGGTTAAACTGTGTTGCAGGCTAACATTAACTAGCTCTGTAGATGTGAGCATTGATGTAGAAAACCAGACAGACTGGATCCTTTCTGCTTCAAGGACTAAAAAGTAGGTTCAGTAATGTTGAATGATTTTCTAATGAATCGCAGGTTTGTTGTTGTTGTTTTTAATTTCATCAACAACTCGATGAATCTCTCTTTGCTACTCTTGTATTTTTATAAGTTCCAAACCCAATAATCCTGTTTGATGTGTCTAATCTTTGACCCGTGTTGGAAGCTTGAGTCGTTCCGGATGATCTAACCTGTAACTAGCAGAATGCCTCTTCGCCAACTCACTGCACAGCCACTGCTTCTACTTCTCTTTCCTTCCTCCTTTCATTTATTCTTCATTATCCCTCAGTCGACTCATTAACTGTACAGCTCCCCCCCCCCCACAATGTTTTTCTGAAAAGCTACTGTCGGGGTTGACAACATTAGTTTTTGTTATTCAGGATCCACAATATTTTATGTTGTCTCTTAAACGTGTTGACAAATTCTGACGACATTTCCTGAGCACATATCTGTAGTAAAGGAAATAAACATTTTGGTGCTAATGACCTTATTGACTATTTAAGCATAGACGGGGATTCTAGAACAGTAAAGTCACTTAGTTTGTTAATCCACTTTAATATAATTGGATGTAATTACCTGAGAATCAATGTAATGATCACAAACTCTACCCTATCTCTATCTCTTGACTCACACCTAAAGTGTTTCCCATGAATGCACACTGACATTACCACCTAACTTGTTGTCCTGACAGCCAGCCTGTGTGGTAAAGCTCTTCTTCCTGCTGCTCTTCCCTACCGCACGCTAGCCCGGAGCCGCATTCCCCGTCCCAGCATGAGTCAAGGTTGTAGTCGCGACACCAGTCGCGAGAGCAGCCGCGACACCAGCCCTGCTCGGGGCTTCGGCCCTATGGGTGAGTACCGCTGAGCTACTGGCCGTCCTGGTTTAGCTCTCACGGTCCCAACCAGACTATCGTTACCCTTCCACTTGATCTGCTCTCTGTTGTTGCTGTTCCATGTGATGTCTAATGTCTGAAGTCTGACCTCTGCCTGTTTTTCTCTGTGCATGTACTAACTGTGGGTTTAGGGACGACACAACTTGTTTTCTTCTCTGAATTCTGTCGTCTTCCTGTTTCTAAGATTCCTTAATTTACGATGAAACATCAAGTACTAAGTTCCTCTTCTCTATGTTGGACTGTTTTAGTGGTTTTTATGTTTTTTAAATTTTTCCTTAAATGGACCTGTTGTGGTTTAGGTGTGAGAGCCGTCATTAAACATTGAGGAAGACATAGATGAAGAAGCTGAAGCAACAGAAACAGCAAACTATCATGAGCAGTACAGTAGTTGCTGCTGTAGTTCTTGTCTCTCTGAGAGGTGATGCCATAACTCATAGATTCATCATCAATTAATATTTAAAGGGTGGAGAAGTATGTCAGTGTTTTGGAGCCAAACTTATTCCCTGTCGGTGCTGACAGCAGAGACCATTAGTCTCCGATGGAGGTCTTAGCAGTGTTTTCATTGTCCTGACTTAATGTGGGACGGACATTACTCCAATGTGACATGTTTCAAGTGAGCCTCAGTTAAGTCCACATGTCTGAGTGATGCGCTGTGTGAGTATGTATGATGTAAACACCCCCTAACACCATATTGGAATAAGAACCTAAACAGAAGGACAGTGATGTGTGAGGGTTCCAGCAGCGAGTGTGAAAATGGCCTCTTACATTAGACGTTGCTGCTCAACCTCTTTGTGTGCGTGCGTGCGTGCGTGCGTGCGTGCGTGCGTGTGTGTGTGTTTCACTAACCCCTGGTCTGGGTGTTGCCCACCTCTCCTGTCCCCTGCAGCTTCCCGACGTCACTCCCGTTCAACCAGCGCTCTCTCCACATCCGACCCCCACGGCCAGTCAGGTGACCTGCATGATCAGACCTCCCAGTCCCCCCCCTCGGTTCCCCCCAAAATTTGCATTTATCTCAGAGGCAACAATGCCTATTGCACATGCATGCCTCTGTGGTTGAAAGACGGCAGCATCCATCATTCATTTACTTCATTTGCCGTCCATTCGTTACATGTGAACGCATTTTATTTAGTTTTCAAGCAAACAGGACAGGTAAGCAGAGAGAAGGTGCATTTGTCTTTTCATCAGCTTGTCCCTTCATCACCATTTTATATTTTCAGTACCGTAGACGTAGCTTTTTCATATTAGCTGTGGATATTTTTGTGGATATTGTTTTTGTGGTTTGCTGACTCGGTTTAGCTTTATTAGTTGTCACGTTGTTTGTTGATTTCTCGGTCACGTCTCATTTGGCACCGTGCACTTTGTCTGTAGTTGAAAAAAAGTTCTATTGTTGTGTTACGTCTGTTTTTCTATCTGCTGCCATCGGGTTCTGTCATCCTTTGATTTTCCTTTTGTACCATGTTGGGTTTTTTTTGGGCTTCTGGTGGTCGGCTTCTTCAACATATTTCCTTCTAGTGAAAGTTTCAGCTCATTCATTCACTGTATTTCACTTTATATTCAAGTCACTTTCTCTGTAAGTGGGGTATGAAAAACAATCTTTGTTTTCTTTTGTCTATTCCGGTAAGTTACGGTGAAGCTTAACTTCATTCACTCACTGTCCTACTTTTCCTTTACTTCCTGGTTAGACCGTTACGGTTTGATTCATCAAGCAAGAATCTCTGCATCAGTCAACGCCATGAGGGTCCTTAATACCGGCACCGAGGTGGAGGCAGCGGTTGCTGACGCTCTGGTAAGTTTCTGTGGAAATCGGACTTCATTTGTTTCTCAGTTAATTATTTTTTGAGAGAGTCATGAAGTCTAAGAAATACATTTTACGATATCTGCATGCTCCTCAGAGTATCTGAACCATAAAGTCACACAGATGAAGTATTACAATGTCAAGTGGTCTTTTGTTTACCCTGTAGAACTGTGGTCTTTGTTGCTCCTTTAAACCTTCCCTCTCTCCTCTTCCCCTCCTGGTTGTTTGTTACCATTTCAGCTATTAGGAGACTCCCGGAATAAGGTAGTTGGTCCTTTTACCTACTGTTTGTATTATTCATGCCGTCAATGCACTAACTAAGTTCAGATAAAATATGAATGCAGCTTTGCACATGAGAACCCCTCCATCCCACCCCATGTTGTAATTTATTTGTTCATCTATTTATGTGCTCATCTATTGAACATTGTCATGAATGTTTTGATCCTCATTGTTTGGGTTCATGATTCATACACGTGTGTATTTCAAGTCTGTGTGATGAAAAATGCTCTAACATTTGAAGCGTTTCCCTCTGCACCGCATTTGTAGTCATGTCATGTCCCTTGCTAACTTTTTGCACTGCTGACTGGCCATTGATGTTCATTAAAAGATAGTGTGTGTGTGTACAAGTGTACCCTTTACGCTGCAAGTAACAGGAGATGTACATTTTATACAACAGTATAGAGAACTGCATGGCTGCCTGATGCAACTGGTGACCTCGTATCAAAGGTTCTCACCTTGTGGCTCAGTTCATTTGTCTAAGCACTTCCCCTGCGGAGCTAGTTTAACAAGTAGACATCACATCGTGTGTCTTACATCTCCTTGATGTCGTGCTCTCTCTCTCGCAGAGGAAGCCACTGAGGCGGAGGTACGAGTCACCAGGGATGTACTCTGACGATGACGCCAACAGCGATGCGTCCAGCGCCTGCTCCGAGCGCTCGTACGGGTCTCGAAACGGAGGTATACCTCATTACCTGCGCCAGACAGAGGACGTCGCAGAGGTCCTCAACCACTGCGCCAGCTCCAACTGGTCCGAGAGGAAGGAGGGACTGCTGGGTCTGCAGAATCTCCTCAAGAGCCAAAGAATACTGAGGTGGGACCGAGCTCACGAGGCCAGAATGAAGAAACTCCAAATAAAAACAACAGTTTAGGCGCAGTGTTCAGAAACTTATGTATTTAAACCTTTAATGTGTTTTAATCGTTTTGGGAAGTGCCCTGATTACTGGTTTGCTACTTTTTGTTCACGACAGTCGAGTGGAGCTGAAGAGACTTTGTGAGATCTTCACAAGGATGTTTGCAGATCCACACAGCAAGGTACAGAAGATACATTTTACTAACTCAAACAAGGACTAGTCATGTGTTGTCTGTGGCGCCTGTGCACAGAATCCCTTTCTTTCTGTTGTACTAATGGAGTGTCTTCTGTTGCATGGTCTGCCTTGCTGTGGATTTAACAACAGAGAGTAAGTGTGCATTTTAGTCCGTAGTAACACAAACAAACCTAAGTCTGACATAAAAACATCTTTTTATCTAATTTCCTCGTGTGCGCCCGTGTACAGGTGTTCAGCATGTTTCTGGAGACGCTAGTGGACTTCGTCACCGTGCACAAGGAGGACCTGCAGGACTGGCTGTTTGTCCTGCTCACTCAGCTGCTGAAGAAAATGGGGGCAGACCTGCTCGGCTCCGTCCAGGCCAAAGTCCAGAAGGCCCTGGACATCACAAGGTCTGAACCGAGTAAAGCCAAGATAACTGGCTGTTGTGTGCGTTTCCAGGGAATCTGGAGCCACGTTGGAAATTAGCTGAATCAGTCTGTTAGTGTGGGATGAAATCATCAGTAATTAACTTATGAGTCACTTGGTAATTTAAGGAGAGTGTGTGTCTGTGTGTTTTATTTTGTCAGTTTATTGTTAACTATTCGCAACATCCTTGTTATATACTCTAATATTTCTGTACAAATGAAAACCTCAGTGAGATCAGTTTGAAGGACACATGACATAAGCTGCTCGGTCAGGAGTCAGTGGACTTCAGCAGCTGGTGTTTCAGTAAAAAAGAAAAAGTGTATCTAAGTATAAAGTATGAATAAAATATCAATAAATAAACGTAACTTGTCTCTGTGTGTCAGGGAGTCTTTCCCGTTCGACCAACAGTTCAACATCCTGATGAGGTTCATCGTCGATCAGACTCAGACGCCAAACCTCAAGGTGAAATAAAAATAGGAAACACTTGATTCTTTATGGAGGAAAGACGATAATGACGGGTGGACAATGTGACTAACGCAGTTTTCTGTGGACTCTTCAGGTAAAAGTGGCCATTCTGAAGTACATCGAGTCCCTGGGTCGACACATGGACCCGACGGACTTTGTCAACTCCAGTGAGACGCGCTTGGCGGTGTCTCGCATCATCACCTGGACGACTGAACCCAAGAGCTCTGATGTCAGGAAGGTAGGACAGCGCCGCGTCAAATCTGATATTCTAAATCTTAAACATGAAATATCCTCTTGAATATTTCTATTTCTTCAACTTATTAAGGATGTCTAATAGAAAATCAGTTTTAGGTCAAACAAGGTGTGATACAGGACATGACTGGTGCATTAATCCTCATGGTGGAATGTCTTAAATGTAACACATGGGAAACCAGTGCTTCCAGTTTAATGAAAAGTGGACAGACTAGATTCTTGTGATTTTTGCCTCAGCACCAGTTAGCAAACTACATGGGGGGGTGCCTTTCTAAACTGTCTTAACAAGTAGGTGAGCAAACTTATAGCAAAACTAACTGCTTTAATTTAATTGATTTAATTTGTTTTGCCTTCCACAGAATGTAGCTGTGCTTAAAAATCAATCTGAGCATTTACTCCACAACATGTTCTTTACGCCCCCACACTTTACATTACATTATTATTATTATTAGTCTGTGGTGGTTTCTTTAGGAGCTTCTATACCAGGTAGCCCTCGTGGTGACGGCCTTGGCTCATGGCACATACTCCCTTGTCTGACGCACACTATATGTTCTCCCTGTGTTTGTTTTTCCTTCGCTGTTTTTCCAAGTGAAATCCTCACCTAGTTTCTAATCAGGGTCTGACGTCCAGGAGGCTGAAAACAAAGTGCCAGGATAGAGTAGTTACTGTAATCCTCACTTTAGACTGTTTCCATGAGTTACTGGGAGGAGTGAGCCTCACTGTGGTGGTCTGTGGCGAGCTGTTCTCAAAGTTAGGCGCAGTATCGCCCACATGTGATGGTGGAGGACCTGTGTCATGCTGTAACGCCCCCTTCTGCCTTGCCACTGTGCCCCAGACCCTTCATAGCTGGGTGAGCGAGGAACTAGCTGGCAGGTCCAGTACTGCAGCCTTACTGTCCACCGAGGGCAACCAGGAAGAAAGGTGTAAGCAGGTAGAACCCCGCTCCCGTTAGCCAATCACAACACGACCAGCACGCAATGCCCTGCCTGCCCGGTGCCTAACCACCAACCCCTCAGGACTGTGACGACTCAAGTGTGGCATCTCTCACTCACCTCTGCCAGTTATGCTCCAGCTGTTGCGCTGTAACAACCTGCGAGTCAGTCTGTGCTTGCCGTTTTGATCACTCACCAAAGAAAGTTGTTTTTCTCCAAATGACCGCAAAGGCTTGATGCTTCGTATGAAAGAGACTTTGAGACAATTGTTTTGCTTAACATAGACAGAAGTGCTGTGTTGTGATTATCGTGTGCCTAACACATTTTGTCTGTTTGAATCACTAACACCCCTCTCATGCACCTGCACTTCTGCATGCTGTTAACATCGAATTGTTCTACAAAAACAGAGACCCACTTGAAAATCTGACTCGTTCTCATGTATAGTGAACTAGCTATAGTATAACTAAAGCTATACATGCTTAGGTTATGACACAGCCATGTACTGGTGTCTTAAAACAACAATAATTGTGTTGAAATGCAATTCACGCAAACGATAGATGTCATAGTTAGAGGCTGACGACTCTCACACGACTCCGACTGGGTTCAGTGCAGCTCGACTGTGATATGTTGCAGCCTGGTAAACATCCAGTATTTCAAACGTTAGATTGTTTCTGAGTCATCTTGGTCAAACCAGAAGACACAGACGTGATGCACCTACTGCAGGAATCAAGAACTTGAGTTTCTACGGTATCACTAACAAGTCTAAGGAGCAAATAAAAGCCTCTAGAAAGGATAAAAGTGATCGTTTGTCTGTACAGCCACAGTCAGGAGCTGCTCATAGCTACTGGAGCACGACTTCATGGTGTGAATTCATCAAAGTATAATGGGAAACCTGTTTAAATGCCTCGTATACTGTAGTAAACAATCTAGTTTGATTTTAGATTCTGTCCTAAAGCAGAATAATACTTCAACTTGGCCCCCGACTACAATATCAAACTTCTACTTTCCACAAAGTGTATCTGTACTCACCTGCATGTTGTAACGTTGATACAGCAACAGTGTACAGTAGAGTAGTTGTGTACTTCTGTAGTCTTCCACTGAATGCAGCTTTCTACTCTCACCTTTTTTCTCAAGTTTCTTTCTACAGGCTAATCCGTACGTTAGTCTACCGAGGAATGCGCTGTAATCTGATGTAATCTGAGAAGTGTCCATGGTTTAAAGCAGTGAAACACTTTACTGGTGTTAATCTGTCCATCAGATTGGTCCTCCGTGGTTTTGCAGATGCCGACCAAATGAAACATTGCCACAGAAATTCATAATTCAGTCATAACATGTAATTTCTGTGCTTTTTATATATATATATTCTAAAACAATCATTGGATTTGAAATCGCTGTTTGAAACACACGGTCAAAGTTCCTCTGAAACCACGGAAACCCTCTGAGCCTTCTCCTCTGTTGTGTCCTCCATGGTAAACCTGTTGTGCTCCTTCGCCTCCAGGCAGCGCAGGTGGTCCTGATCTCCTTGTTTGAGCTCAACACCCCCGAGTTCACCATGCTGCTGGGGGCTCTGCCCAAAACCTTCCAGGACGGAGCCACCAAGCTGCTCCACAACCACCTGAAGAACTCCAGCAACACCAGCAGCAACGTGGTGAGGGAAACGAAACACTGTCGTATCGGATGTTTGGCCGTTGTAGATCAGTAGAGTCACCATGACGCAGGGTTGACGCATTGCATGAATCATTGCTCCACAGGGCTCACCGAGCAACACCATTGGTCGGACGCCGCCACGCCACACCCCCAGCAGGACCAGCCCCCTCACCTCTCCGACAAACTGCTCCCACGGCGGACTGTCTCCAAGGTACCTGATCACCAGTTAACACAGCAGGGGTTAACTAATGCATCATGTGGATGCTGCTGCTCTCATTTGGAGTTTTTAACTAACGCACAACCTGACAGGCGGGTTAGTAGAGTCCTTCACTCTTGAGTCTGTGCACCTGTCGCTCGGAATCTCCGCCGTAGATTTAACAGATTTTGCGTGAAATGCTGTTATTGATCAGAAAACTAGAGTTTGATTCTCTCCAACTGAGCAGCTCGTTCACCTGAAGCACTTCACTGCCTTTTAATTTCAACCAGAGACCCCAGAACTCTGCAGATTACGTTCCCTGCTTGTGTTTACTGTAGTTGAACCTGCAATTATCTCTGTGTTGAGATCATTCTGGTTGATTTACATGGAAAATGGTGTTTAATGTAAAGCCGAGTTTGTGGGTTTCTGCTACTTTTCCGCTGCTTTCCTCTAAACTAACACTTTCCCCTTGAACCTCTAAAGCTCAGACTAGTTTCTTTTTTGTCTTTTCTCTTTCCGCACACTTTGTTTTTCCTCCTCCTCTCACTTGTCTTGTCTCGTGGTGTCCTCGTGTTGTCGGTTTCCATCTCCTGTGCCCCCCCTCTCTGTCTCTCTTCCTGGCCTGTCCTGTCCGTCCTTCCCTTCCGGCCGTGCTGTGGCAACAGTCGGTTATGGGGTTGGGGTGTCGACGGCCTGTCAAAGCACCCCCCTGCTCCTGCTCCTGCTCCTGCTCCTCCTCCTCCTCCTCAGCCTCACTCCGCCCCTGCTGCCCCCTCCCTCAGGGTCCTGCGCAGAGCATATTCACCCAGGTAATGAGGGTGGGCTGAGACACACAGGAGGTTACGCCCCCACAGGAAAGCCCGACCCTTTGCATGACTGACATTTCCCTTTTCCAGACCAGCTGAGAGAATCTTTGATTTTTACTTTCCTGCTTGATTCACACACGTATTAATCCATTATCTCTAATAAAATGGAAATATTGTCTAACATCGCTTCTGTGCTCGTTTACCTGCTTCTGATACACAATTTAAAGCTGGTGTGTATCTCTCTCTGTCGTTTGTGTGTGTTTGTGTGTTAGTATGATGGAGTATGACACTGAGAACATGAACTCGGAGGAGATCTACAGCTCGCTCCGTGGTGTCACTGAGGCCATTCAGAGCTTCAGCTACCGGAGCCAGGAGGACCTGAATGAGCCAATCAGACGGGAGGGCAAGAGGGACGACGCTGTGAGTCACAACCTTATCAAGAACTTTCTTGAATATTCTTTTTAAAGGGATAGTTCACCCAAAAAGGGTTGGACGACTACAACCTAAAGTAATAATCTGTTTCTCTCTCTTTTGTCTTCCAGGCCGGGCGAGAAGGAGTAGCGTCGTCCCCTGGCTCTGACGCTCGCTTGGGCTTGGACGTGGTGGAAGGAGGTCGCACTGCCTTGGATAACAAAACCTCTCTGCTCAACACGCCCTCGCCTCGCTCGTTCTCCGGGCCGCGCGGCCGCGAGTTTGCTCCTTATGGCTACGGAGATAGCATCTGTACCTATGACAAGAGCGCCTTGAAGGAGGCCGTCTTCGACGATGACGTGGAGCAGTTCCGCGACTGTGAGTTCCCGTTGGTAACCAAGCTGCGGCGAGGTTTTGGCCTGTTGATTATTGCAGGGAACAGAAATCGGCATCGCAATATTTCCACGTCCACATACATGTTGTGTTTTTAGAGAAGCGTTGCCGCGGTGGTCGATGTTACTGGTGTAACATGGTGTTCAGGCCCCTCCTTATTATATCACCCGACCACCAGCCAGCGTCTGTTTCCTTTTATAGACATAAAACTTGTTTGCTTTATTTTTGTGCATCAGTGGCAGCTTCCGTGTCTCAAATTATCAATACTTAGAGGCGCTGCAGTTATAAAGTGAAAGTTAAAGTGTCTCTATGCAGCAGCAGAACAGATTCTGACTCAGGACGACAAAGCCCGAATTGATTATTTTGTCCGAACCCATCCCGACCTATCGTTCTACAGCAGAGTCACATCACAAAGTAATGGAGTTTTATTTTATTTGACAGATGTGGTGTTAAAAGATCATTAAAACGTTGGATAATTTGAGGGTCTATCATCTCAACGTGTGTTTGAGACACAGAAGCTTTAAGAGCACAAACCAGCAGCCCTCACTTTTCCCTCCTCATCCCTCCGAACACATCTGTCATCCACCATTACTCTATTGTATAATGTGACCATATCATATTGTATTGAGAACACAAAGAGAGATAGATTCTGCTGTGTGATGCTGAGACTTGACACAAGATGTAGAACGAAGAGGTGAAACTTTCTGTGCTTTAGTTTTTACCACAACCACCGGCGGGTGTGTGAGTCTGCAGTTCCTTTATTGTGAGACACAATCCGCTCTGTGCATCACTGTGTTGTCATCGCATCCTGTGCCTCCTGTCTCCCCTCTGTCCCCCACCTCCATCCCTCCTCCACCCACACCCTCCTCCTCCTGCTCCTCCTGCTCCTCCTCCTCCTCCTCCTCCTCCTCTCCAGGCCGACGTCAGGAAAGTGGTGAAAACAAGATGACGCTCCCCAAGGTCTTTGCTCCCGGTAAAGAAGCCCTCCCCTGCCTGAGTTGTCTGACCAGCAGACTTAATGACTGAACTACCGTCTGACTCTTTCACTGACCATCACTGCTCTCACCCTCTTTCTGTGTTTGCTTCCCTGTTTCTTCTCGGGTCTTCTAACTTCTTTTAACTCCACCTCGTCCCTTTGTGTTCACTAAGTCCAACCTGTCCTACTTTAAACCAGAAGTAGCAGGCAGGTTAATGCTTTTACTAAATGGTTGTGGGATTCTCTTTGATAATTAATAACTTCATATTAACTTCAACAATTACACAGCTTGATATCCACAGCACAGTTCATCTTACTAAGATCTATAGCACAGCAATAAAAGGTAATTTTGTCCTTCTGACTATTATAAGAAGAGATAAACTGAGTTCTACACCCATCAGTTGACTTTGTGTGTGTATATATATATATATTTTATATTCAAAGTCCATTCAAAATCCCCTTTTAAATTATCAAGCTTCCAAAATTCAAAATTTGTGCAACAACATTAGACATTTATCACTAACACCATCACTGCATTTAGAGCTTTACTCTTCTCATAGTGTGATCTGCATTTTCTATCTTAACATATCATGTCACTTTATATTCATTCTTAACATATAACATCTATTTTTAATTGGTTCTACAATAACATACTTATACAATAAGCAGTTTATTTATGTTGTAAACGGGTACAAAATTATCCCGCAGCACTTTTCCTCTTGTTTAAAAAACACAATAAACCCTGAGGAGTGATGGCAGATGAAATGAGTGATGAATTAAACCAAGATCCGATTGTTTTTGACTTATTAACTCGTTCTTTTCTCCTCCTCCTCTCGGCGAGCAGTCGGTCAGGACCACTCTGACCTCGTAGCCGACCTTCTCAAGGAGCTGTCCAATCACAACGAGCGTTCAGAGGAGCGTAAAGGTGCCCTGGTGGAGCTGCTGAAGATCACCCGAGAAGACAGCCCGTCCGTGTGGGACGAGCACTTTAAAACCATCCTGCTCCTCCTGCTGGAGACGCTGAGTGATAAAGATGTATGTTGAATAATGACTCTGCTAGTGTGTCTCTACTGTGTGTGTGTGTGTTTCCATTGATGCTTGTTATCATACAAAGAAATAGTGCTCGTGTTTGTGGAGTCTGCGTATGAAAGAGCAGGGTATTAAACGGACTGTCCCTGTGTCCCTCAGCACACCATCCGAGCCATGGCCCTGCGCGTGCTCAAAGAAATCCTGAAGAATCAGCCGGCTCGCTTCAAAAACTATGCGGAGCTGACGATCATGAAGACTCTGGAGGCGCACAAAGACTCGCACAAGGAGGTACACAGCTCCCGCTTCATCCACACACTGCAGTGTTTAAAACAAGCTGCAGAGTTTAACTGCTGCAAGCAACTCAACACTGTCACTGCACCCATTGTTTGTGTAATAACGTCTGTGCAGCTTGAAATCACAGATCAGAGTCCATTTATTATAAATCCAAAGAGAAACCTAGTTGTGCAGCGTGTCATCCGTTCATTTGTGAGCCCAGAGACGGCAAAGACTAATATTTTCCTCATTAAGTTGAGTTTGGAAAGTCAAACTTCCTTTTAAAACCTTTTTACTTTTATTTTGAAATTAGGGCCTTACAGTCTTGGCATCAATATGAGACAGTTACAATAGCTGGACGCTATAACCCCGACCTTTGAGCCTTAAACAAGATTTAAAATGGCACTCAGTAAAGCTCAACCTCTGCCAAGGCCCACTCGTAGATTAGTCACCTTAATATTCCTGATTTGATCCATGAAAAATCACCACCATGGTAAAGAAAGTGGAAGAGAAAATTCCTGGATGTTCCTCAAAGTTTTATGGTTTCTTTTCATCCTGATAAAACACTAGTCGTCACCACTGAAAGACACAAATTTAATTTAATTTAATTCTACACTATACGATTGACCACGGTGTGTGTGTGTGTTCTTCTAGGTGGTGCGTGCAGCTGAGGAGGCTGCCACCACCCTGGCCGGTTCCATCCACCCGGAGCAATGCATCAAGGTCCTGTGCCCTATTGTCCAGACGGCCGACTACCCCATCAACTTGGCTGCCATCAAAATGCAAACTAAAGTCATCGAACGCATCACCAAGGACTCACTAGTGACGCTGCTGCCCGACATCATCCCCGGACTCCTGCAGGTCGGACTCAAAGCTACAAGACACATTAACTGAACGGCAGATAATGAAAACCCACATTTCTTACTTTAAATGTCAGGAAACTTTCTTCAAAAAGTTGATCAAACTCAAAACGGATCTGAAAAGGCACTGACATATGGTGTGCACGTCGTTTACCAGACACACGTGGCAAATGTCCCGAGACCTCTACACATTATATAACATGAAAACAGGGTTTCAGATTAGAAACATCCTCGCCGGCTTCAAAAAAGGCTTATTTGGTCAATGTTCATATTTGGACACTGGGAATTATTTGCCTTATTTGTCCCTGGAAATGTTTGCGTGTACTCTGCCCTATCTGCAACTCCTGCTGACCCCTTGTGTGTGTTTCTGTATGTGTGTGTGTGTGTGTGTGTGTGATGCCGCCTCTTCTCTCTGCAGGGCTATGACAACACAGAGAGCAGCGTACGCAAGGCCAGCGTGTTCTGTCTGGTGGCGATCTACTCTGTGATTGGCGAGGACCTCAAACCCCATCTGGCTCAACTCACGGGCAGCAAGGTATCGAATGTCACCAAAAACACTCTGCATGAACAGACACACACACACACACACACACACACACACACACACACACACACACACACACACACACACACACACACACACACACACACACAGGCTTCACCAGACGCAGACCCTTATCATCTTCTCATGTTGTCATTTCTCAACTGGCTCCAACCGGTTGTCCAAGTATTAAGCCCAGGGTCATATTTGTCCTGCTTGTCACTACGTGTCCCAGGGTTATGTAAGGCTTGAGGCCTGAGGGGCAGGTGCACCTGGATGGAGGGATCCTTCCCAAACCACTCCCACTCCCCCCCCACCTCCCGTCTTGAGGGGTAGACTGGTTATCTGAGAGGAGTCGATAAAGTTCAGTGTCGACTGAGAGAAGCCGATGAAGCACTGGCACGTTCTCAAGTTGTCCAGATCATATAAAAAAAGGCAAAGTGATAAGGAGTCAAAGGGGCAGATTCAAGAGGACAATAGACTTTATTCATTTATTATTATACACTGATCAATTTAAGAACCAGCAGAACCAGCAGGGGTTAAAGTGCTCCACCACTGTGCCTGAGTTCTAGTGCGTTCTAGATTTAAAAATACAATTAAGTGCTTATGCAATAAAAAAATAACCATTCGGTCTTCAGAATCTCCAAACGCCCACTCGCTCGTATTGAATCCTGCAGAGTGTCTTCTGCTGTCTTCTGATATTGGACATTCTCTGGGCTTTTTACTAGGAGTAACTACGGAGAAAGTCCACAGGTTCTCACTGACATTTGGGTTCTCACCCCTCCAGAGAACGTGTGAAGGTTCTCCTCAGCACAGTGCATGTCTGACTGCAGCTTCAGATGGACACACCCAGGCCTCCTCTTACTGCTGAAGTGATGATTGATGTCTGGTGTTTGTGTGTTTGTGTGTTTGTGTGTTTGCAGATGAAGCTACTGAACCTGTACATCAAGCGAGCCCAGACGACCAACAGCAATAGCAGCAGCTCCTCTGACGTCTCCTCTCACAGCTAATGGAGCGGGGGGGGGTTTCATCTGGAAACGGCGTGGATGGACGTGGGCGTGGCCGTGCTTCTCTCAGACTTCTCCGTGTCTGAGCTTCCCCCTCCTCCTCCTCTTCCTCCTCTTCCTCCTCCTCCTCCTCCTCATCATCACAACGCTCCACTGCGCTTCTCTCCTGTTTCGAGGGGCTGCCGTCAACCTGTGTGTCCACCCCCCCCCACCCCCCCACCCCCCTGCTCTCAATACTTGTGAATGTAACTCCGGGCCGGTTGTAGACTCAACGCGTTAAGAGTCTTGTGGACGTGGGGAAACGCGTCACGGCTCCCACGACCTCCACTCTGCCTTTTGTCAAAGTGATCCCCTTCCTCCCTGAGCCCTCAGATTTGGTAGCAGACGGAGTTCGTTCACGTCAGAGGAGACAAACGTGTCTGAGAATCGGTTTCTAAACAATTAGGGATGAAGTGTCATTTGGCTGGCCCAATGATGGTAATACGCCTCCAGGCCGGGGGGTGAATTCTGGTTTGGGAGCATGAAAACCAAATATTACACGAAAATGTGCAAGGGAACAATGTGACATAAAAAGAAAGTACTGTATAATCATATTAAGTTAATGTTTTAAGTTAATGATCTGGCTTCATAGAAGCCTGTGCTTTGATTGTAGTCTTTTTTTATGTTGGTTTATAATTAAGAGTGGCTCATTCGATTGAATCCCCCTTTGACAAAAGTAAAGGTACCGCTGAAAGGAAACTTTTCAGCTAGAGAAGTGACTCCTTCAAACGTTGTGCACGTCTTTACGTTGAGCTGGAGAAGATGAGATTGCCGTTGAAGTGCACCTTTTAAAAAATTTGAAGTGAAATTCCCACTCAGCAGTCGAGGTTTGACCCGGGGGAAGTTGTGTTTCCTGTGTTTTCCCTCTGAACTCTCTGCATTAAAGCGTGGAACCGGAGCTTTTAACAAACCAGCGACACCTACATCCCGGCTGCTGCTCGGGACCACGTGCGCTGAGTGACTGTCTGAAGAGGACGCCCTTTGTAAATACTACAAGCTGAGCGAGAGAGAGACTGTCATGAAGACATTTCCAGGCCTTATTCACTTCACACGCGACTGGGACTGCAGAGCGTGACTGGGACGTGCAGCACTGGAGCTCCTTGCTCAAACAATGTGAATCTGCAGGAGAAACGGACCCTGGTGGAGTTTTTGCCGAAGAAGCAAACCCAGTATTAGTTGTTGTTGCTCCCCGACATGTAGCCACAGCTTCTGCAATAACCCTCAACACACACACACATAAAGGTATTTTGTACATATACACTTTTTTCACCACTGCTTCGCAAAACAATTTTACAAAAAGTCAGTAAAAAGTGAAACAGGCCGACGGTCCGGACTTTTTCTGCACGTTAGCAAATTTAGCTCGCATGGAATCTGCAGCACTATTTGTCGGCGTTGTGCGATTTTTGCAGGGCCCAGGTTGTCGGCTGTTTAAAGTGCACTTGTAACATCCCCAGGTTACTCATCTCTAGCGTTTCGGAGGAGGTCGTGTGGAAGAAGGTACAAAGTGGATCCAGCATCTGTTGACCACAACACGTGTTTGGTAGAATTGAGTCGGTAGATGTTGAGGAAATCGTACCTCCGAGCACGATTGTGTGTTTTATCTTATCAGCTCTAAGGCTGAGCTTTAAAATGTTGATGATTGGTGGCGAGGAAGAGTTTCCTCTTTTGATCAGATATTTATTATTGGGTATGATTTGGTTGATCATGGTACAGTTCATCTGCTGTAGACAAGGATCAGACTGCTACTGCTTTTTGTTTTTTAATTCTCATTTGCTGACTTCTAGCAAATCAATGATGATGATGATGATGATAATAAGAATGAATATTAATAAGATGTTCACTTTGACACACGCTGAGAGAAGTGGCCAAATCTGCTTATCTTAAGTAAATGAATGTACAGAATCTGCATATGTTATGATTTGCTTTATGAGTATTGGTACTGAAAGTATACAACAATTTGCCTGCTTGACTTTCACCGAAATCCCCTCGACGGTCTCCCCCCGGTAATCGGCCGAGCTTTTGCAAATCGAGGGTAAAGTCCAGCGAACCTCCGGCGTCTCGCGTTCTCACACAGCTGCTCCCAGAAACAGCCAAGATGCTCTTCCCCTCGCAAACTGTTCACTATGCATGTTCTGCAGTACACTGTCTTTCTTTTGTCATGTAATATTCATACCTGTATTTATATATTTTATCTTATTTTATTTTATTCTCATGATAAACTGTACAGAATGTTTTTTTTTTTGTTTTGTTGTTTTTGTTAAAATACACCTGTGATAGATTTGCAACGATATAAAGAAACTGTTTGCTCTCGAAAAATAAAACCAACTCAGAGCTCATCTGAAACTTCTCTTGTTCTGCTTCTTCAAAAGTTTCTTAAAGTGTCAATCTGAGCTTCCCTCCTCTTCTTCACTTTCCTCCGAGCTGCGGCTGAACCTGGACTTCCACCGGGGTCCTGGCAGCAGTGTTGTCCACATGCGTCCGAGCGCTGAGGTGTGCTGACGCTCCCTGTAAACATTAACCTGAGCAGAGTTTGAAATGAACTGCTGCTAATCTGTGAGGAGACGGAGCAGCAGCTGCTGCAGGGGTCCGAGTAAACTAATATTTAATTTACCAGTTGTTCTGTTACCTTTTGTTTCTTTTATTTGTGGTTGTGACATCAGCCGCCGTAAAGACAAAACTACTGCTCCTTGATTTATTTATTTATTTATTACATAATACCACAGATATCCGGTTCTTTCTTGAAAACCTCATCGATGCCAGTCCTGTGAATCCCACTCGTACAGCTCCGTGTTTGTTTTCCAAATTTTCTCCCCAGACATCATTTCCATGAGTGAGTTTAAAGTCTAGGTTTAGGGCCAAACTGTCGGCAGTGTCAACAACAGGCCAAGTGAAGCTGCCATTAATGCATCAACCCGGCCAGACCGTGGTTGTGGGAGGTGTGGCCCCCCCACTCCCCGCCTCTCAAAAGGTCATCCAAGGTGTGCTGGTGATATCACCGGCTGATATAAGAGGCAGGGCGGCGAGCTCCGGCTGCAAAACCCCCGTCTGAGCTGAAGTGCGAGGAGGCCGGCAGGCGTGCAGAGCTCCGTGTGTCTCACCTGAGGTCCGAGGATACGAGAGGACGTCGCACTGGACAATATGCTGTTCTGCCATTCCCAGCCTGAGTCCTACCACCAGCACTCTGCCACTTACATTAGGTAAAGCAGACAAGTTGAGAGGCTTCATTAACCTGTGGATTTCAGAAAAGTGACATTTACAACAGGTGGAGTTCAGAGAGTCATGGTGGCAAAGCAGTGACCTTTACTTACATGAGAGGAGACGGAGTTTAGATTGAAAAGTATTTTTTTAAATGTGCACTGCTGCAGTAATCTGCCTGTGAAATCATGTTTTTATTCATTATTGTTTAAAATCAATTCATCAGAGTGAAATTCAACTTTTGAATTGCATTTGAATGGTTAACTTTAAAGGAGCATTGCATTCAAAATCCACTTTTAGATTCTTTAGACTGTTTCTCTTGCTGTGACTTAACATCTGAGCTGCAGCATTAACTCTGTGTTTTGCAACATCTCACGTGTCTTTGCCCACGGACACTGATTAGATGATTAAACAACCAGCGCAGTCACCTCTGTCATCCGGCTGCTCAGCTCTCCCTCTGTCCTGCTGCTCTCTTTCAGAGAGGCCATAGCACCTTTCCTGGCAAACGAGGAATCCAGGCTTATGGCTGAAAGTGCCATATGTGCCAAGAGGAGCCCGTTCCAGTACTCGCTGTGTGCAGCCACCTCGCCGGCTGCCAAACAGCAGGAGGAGACGCTCACTTATCTCAACCAAGGTAGCTATCTGTCCTGTGAGGTGAATGTCCAGGTTGACTGAATGGACTGGAGCTCATGTTGTCACATAATTTAAAGCAAATTCATTGAAATGTTTAATAAACACACGTGTACAGCCTGGTGTGTGAGGTCATCAATACAACATCTTAATGTGCCAGATGTGCTTTAATCTATAGAATCATAATCAACTCCAAACCCAAGTTACAGCTGCAGATGTTTTGATGACGTCACAACATCAAGTTGAATCTGTCTGTGTCTGTGGAAGCAAAGAAAAGCCATAATTAGTTTGATTAGTGACTCTGGACCTAGTCGGGAAGTTTAACTAGATCTGCGTTTTGTTCTCAATTAACCTGCTGATTCATTTCTCAATTAAGTGTTTACTTAATAAAAATGTGAGAAAAAAATGCTTCTTTTGTCCGACAAACATTGTTTAATCATTGACAAAGATTAGAGAGAAACTGGACCTGGAGAACCTCAGGTCTTTTCAGGATTAATCCATTATCTAAACAGTTGCTCACTAACATTAATCCAAAAATCATTGCAGTTTATGAATATGTGATATTTAAATATGTTTAATATATAAATTTACATGTAAAGCATTCAAATATTTTGGGTTTTAAGTGAAGTTATGTAATTTTTTGTCCTGACAACACAATATTCTTGTGTCAGTAGTATTCAGTCACTCATTCAAACTTCTGTGTCTGTGACCATGTGACTCACAGGACATCACCTGATTGGACCGAGCTCTGTTCAATTCAAATGAGGCTTTATTGATTTTCCTTGGAAGTCGTAATGTCTAAAATAAACTAATTGAATATATATAAATAAAACAAGGACATTTCGACAGTATGTTTTAAGGAATCCATATGTCACAGTTATAAAATGAAATTCCTTTGGCCTTCTTTTGCTTCCATATGTAATTGTTAACAGATGTGAGTAGTAATCCAAAAAGAAGAAGACTTCCTGTCCTGGACTTTATGAATCAGATGTAAACATAATTACAATCACACAATAAGTCTGATTTCTCTTTACAACATGAGCTCCTGCTTGTTTTCTTACATGTCTGACTTTCATCTTCTAATCTGTTCTCCTCTTTGTTTCTTTGTTTCTTTGTTCTTTCCTCTTTGTTCTTTCCTCTTTGTTCTTTCCTCTTTGTACTTCGTTCTGGAACTTTCTGATTGTGTTTCTCTTGTTGAACAGTGATATGTTGATATTTCTGCCTCTAAATACCTTCATGTTTCTTTGCCCTGCTTCTCTGCTCTGAAGTAATTTGTTTTACGAGTACACACAATGAAAGTGAGCTTGCTGTCACATGCAACTTTTGGCCAATGTTATAAGTTATAATATGATAAAAATTGCCATGTAACGGTGGCACATATTGATAATGAGTTAATTGCCTTCAGTGTCCAAAGCTTAGTTTTATAAATATACAGAAAAGTCACTGATGGTCCTGTCGTGTCCCTCACTGGCTTTTCTTGATATGATATGATATTAAAGTTCCTGTCTTACATTTGATCAGGATGGAGATATTTACATTTCATAAAGTGACTTTATAGAAAGGTTCCTAATTTGATTCAGTTTCTATCTCCACTTCCCCTCTTTTCTGATTGACTGATTTCCCATTTTTCAATTTTAATCAGGTCTTTTTTAATGTTTTAAAATGTAGGTCAGTCCTACGAAATCCGTATGCTTAACAGAAAACTAGTGGAGTATACAGATATAAGCAGCAAATATGTAAAGGTAGGTGTAAGGTCTATTTTTTGACTTTCATGTGACCTCCGCCTCTTTCTCCTAGTGTCTGTTTTCACATCTCCATTTCCTGGTTCGTCACAGGTCCCTCGACCCTCCCTTCCACTTCGGGGGGTGGGGTGTCCACCTCGGAGAGTTTGGTACTTTCACCCAAAAAACTACCTCTCCTCCTTCGTAGACTTTACAAACACACAACTCATCCTCCCTTCACGTTTCCAGCATCCACACACTCTGTTCACCTGAACACGCTCCTCTGCTTCCGCCTTCACCACCGGAGTTTACTTCAGAAAGAAATGAGCATCTTTACATTTCTTTAATTCACTTTTTAATATATATTTTTTTGTAAGTGATATCTCCCAGATGCCATTGCTTCCTGAATAAAGTCCATTAACAGCTCATAATGTCTGTCATGTCACTTTGGATTCAGGTTGTTGTGACATTTAAACGTGTTGTATTTCAGATGCGTATTGAAAGTAACTCCGTTTATTGCGCAGATGTTTTGAACACTGGCGAGTACGTGGAGGTCATTTCATTTCCGTGTGAGTGCATCCACTCCACATGCCTCCGTCCTCAGGCTGCCGCGGCTCCAGGGCCTAATGTTAGCTGCAGCTTCCTAGAGACACAGGAATGGGACAGGTGGCATCTACACAAACATATGACGTGTCGGGTCGAGTCGTGCATGAGCCTCCCCGTAAATATCATAAATATCCCAATGAACGCTTTGGTCGTTTCATCTGATTATGAGGGGAGTCGCCACGGGGCAGATTCTAAAGAGCAGCAGGGGGCGAGAAGGCGTCATCTTACTGCAACGTGCTTTAACTGAAGATGTGTCCGAGTGCATCACAAGATGTTTGTTACAACCTAAAGGTCCCGATCATGGGTCCAAGCACAGGAGACAACTTTTAACATGATGCAGCTGAATAGTGTCCCACAGCTCCAGCTCATTACATTCCTTTGAAAACACTACGCCTCAATTCAAGATCGTCCTGGTTACACAACTGTCTGTTCAGGCTGAATTATTCTACTGATGTGGAATGAGAAAACTAAAATGAGCCAGAAACAATCCTACTGTTGTTTAATTTCAGGCCATTGACGACATTAAAATATTCTCCAGCTTAGTTATATTCTAAATAAACTTTCATTCAAGTCCCATGAAGTTAAAACTAGAAGCAGGTTATAGATTGAAGACATGGATCAGGGTTCCCACATGTTGGAAAACGGTTTCCCACCTAATTTTGACACTTTTTGGTCTCTAGCGTGATTGTTG
Source organism: Hippoglossus hippoglossus (assembly GCF_009819705.1). Taxonomy (NCBI): domain Eukaryota; kingdom Metazoa; phylum Chordata; class Actinopteri; order Pleuronectiformes; family Pleuronectidae; genus Hippoglossus; species Hippoglossus hippoglossus. The sequence continues at coordinate 3,113,735 of NC_047171.1, read as the reverse complement.
AACATTTTCTAATAAGTTATAAGAAGTGTTCTTCACCTACAAGTTTCTCCAGGAAGCTGAAGTGTCCATCAGATGGTTTCTTCAAGTCCAGATGAGTGTGGGAGCCCTGATTTCAATTCAAAATAAAAACCCTTTCTCTGCTGCTTCTTATTATTGATATTGATATATGTGCTGGCCCACTGACATGTGGACGCTGTTTTTAAATATGTGTACTGTAGGAATGCACTCACTCGCTCTGTTGTAATGAATGAATGTGGGAAGCCTCCTCGCACTTTGCCCAACAGTCCAGCTGTTTGGCTCCGTGCCGGCCCCCCCACTGGAGCTGCAGCTGCAGCTCGGGCCTGAATCCCTGATCCTACCTGTTCACAGAGTATCGTGCGCGTGGTGTTCCATGACCGTCGGCTGCAGTACATGGAGCACCAGCAGCTGGAGGGGTGGAGGTGGAACAGGCCCGGAGACCGCATCCTGGATCTAGGTACATTGGACTGTAGCAACACGTGACCTGTGATATATATCAAACCTCTCCTGTGATGCATTACTTCATCACCAGGCTCATTATGATCTGTACTCATGACTAAGTGTTGCCCTCCATGGAGCCACTGGTGTTGTTGTGTGTGCTTTGATCAACTTGACTGGACAGTGACAAACCAACAACCTTCTCGCCTTTTGACTCAGATTCTGCTAAATTCTATTCGCTGCATGGAAGGATGTGATGTCACTGTTTACCAACTGATCTCAGAACAGACACAACAGTCCAAAGTGAGGACTGACAGCCTGGCTGTATTTCCTGCAGATATCCCTCTGTCAGTGGGGATACTGGAGCCTCGTTCTCACGCTCTGCACCTCAACACCATCGAGTTCCTCTGGGATCCCGTGAAGAACGCTTCAGTGTTCATCCAGGTACAGACGGATTCTGGTCACACGTCTGGAGGCAAGTCAGTGCTGCTGCTCCTCCTCCTGCACATCTCCTGTCTCTGTCTCCTCAGGTCAACTGCATCAGCACCGAGTTCACGCCCAGGAAGCATGGCGGGGAGAAGGGGGTTCCCTTCCGCATCCAGGTGGACACGTTCACCACCAACGAACACGGGGAGTACATGGAGCACGTCCATTCGTCCAGCTGTCAGATCAAAGTCTTCAAGGTCTGAACCTTCGTCCAACTGCTTCTGTTTTTACACCTTTAAGCTACAAACACCTAAAACTTAACTCATCGATCTCAAGTTTCTACATCAAATCAAATGTCCTCATCTCTTCTGTCCTCAGCCCAAAGGAGCTGATCGCAAACTGAAGACGGACAAGGAGAAGATCGAGAAGAAGACGCTTCAAGACAGAGACAAGTACCAGGCGTCCCACGAGACCACCGTGCTGAAAGAGGTGGGTCCTCAGGACACGTTGCACAGCAGAGCAGGTCGGAGACGACCCTCTGGCTGCCTCCATGTTGTCAGAGTTAAGCTCTGATGTTATTGACCCCCCCAGCGGCAAATCCCTGTGTTATCTGGATTTGTCTCTAATCTCATCAGCCCTCAGTCAATCATTTTATCTCTGAGTCAGAATGTTTTCCTCCTCTCGTCTAACTTCCTCACACACAGAACATTTTAAACCAGTGTTTGTCAGTGTGTTAATGTGTGTGTGTGTGTGTGTGTGTGTGTGTGTGTGTGTGTGTGTGTGTGTGTGTGTGTGTGTGTGTGTGTGGGTGTTTGTCAATGATTGCGGCTCCGTGTGTGCGTCACTTTAGTCTTTGAACGTCAAGTGACTCTGCAGTTTAATCTGGTTTGTTATTCAACCAGACAAAACCAAACCTGAAGCGAGAAACCAATTGTCATTGTGTAGAATGAGGTGTTATATTTATATAGAATTATTATTGATGTATTAATTAACACATGGCCAGCATTACAATATTGTATCTACTTCAAAATGCATCATATTCTATAACTAAATCCTCTGTTTTATAGTCACAACAGTAGAAAGTGCAACATAGTTTTGATGCTTATCTGTCAAATATGTCACAACATACTTCAACACTTCCTGTGGCTGTTTCAAAGTAAAAGCACTTCAGAGTTTCTGTTGACTGAATCAATTCGTTTGTTTAAACAAGGTTTTTATTATTATTGTAGGACTGGAAGATGCAAAGCTTCTCTAGAGTCTTTAGTATTTGTAGTATTCAGGTGCATGAGGCAACAATTCTCTCTATGAATTAACACTTTTTACTCATTTCATTTGTTCTTAGTGTGAAAAATACAAATCCTTCCAGCGTTAATATGATATTTCTGATATTGTCTCCCTGCTCTCTCCAGTGCTCCCCTTGGCCCGACGCCCTGAACCTCACCACCCACAGCAGCTGCAGCACCCCCTCACCTGTTTACCACAGCTCACCCACTTCCTGCAGCGTCCCAGATGGGTGGGTCAGCCTTCTCTGTCCATGTCAGCACATCTGTTCTGCACCACCTCCACTCATTTAGTTCATTAGAGCCTTTGTGTAGAGAAGGCCTGACCCCTGCAGCGGTGTGTGATAGCGCCCTCTATGGGTTGACACCTAACCCTGCATGATGTGCCTCAGCAGTGAAAGAACAGACAGATGTTTTTCAGAGAGGAAAGAATAAAATACAACAAAAAAAACAATCACCCCCAATCTGCTCTTTCTTCCTCCTGTAGCAACTGTTCTCCAAACCAGCAGGGGGAGCTGCTCCTGCCCAGCTGCTCAGATGTAAGTAACAGTGTTGACGTTGCTCTCTCGTCCCTTAAAGGACAGTATTTGGAGACAGTGGATGCTGTGCTGCTGTACTCATTTCAAGGGCTCTTCTTCTTTTTGACATGTAGCACCTCCTGCCAGCGTCCTCGCCACAGGACACTCAGGACTGGCTACACCGTCACAGGTTCTCCTCTTTCTCGAGGCTCTTCACCAGCTTCTTAGGTAACAGTTGTCACAGAGCTCCTTGTGAAATCTGCAGACATATGAAAGAGATGCAACAAAGACACATGGTTCTACCTTCGAGGCAGAAAGCACAACCTCAGTCTCTGCTGTCGTTGCAGGTGCAGATCTTCTGAGCATGAGCAGGGAGGACCTGGTCCAGATATGTGGTCCAGCAGATGGCATCCGCCTCTTCAACACCATGAAAGGAAGGTGAGACTTCCAAGAGCCACAATTAATTTAGTTGTTTACCAGTTTTTTCTTTAATCGAAATCTGCTATATTCTGGTATATGGTATATATTCCATATATACGACTATAACGGTTCCCACTGGCTTCCTGCAGGTGCATCCAGCCCCGTCTCACCATGTACGTGTGCCAGCAGCAGGCCCGGAATCAACCTCCCATCAAGCCCGGGGGCGGAGACAGTGAGTGGGAATGTTGTGTAATATCTAATTACGTGTCCTCACGTATCAGATCAGTGTCTCAGTTTCTTCTTTCTCTTCCCCTGCAGTCTACCACGCTCTGTACCTGGAGGAGCTGACCCTGCTGGACCTGTCTGAGAAGGTGGCCATGCTGTACAGCATCACTCCGCAGCAAATCACACACATCTACAGACAAAAACCCACTGGGATCCACATCCTGGTCTCTGACGAGGTATTTATACACGCTTCACTCCTTTGGAGCCCGGGACTCTCACACAGTGCGGAGAACCACGTTCTGCAGCTAAAGAATCAGAACCTGCATGAACTTTACATTAGTGTAACTTAATCACAGATCATATCTATAGAGCTTTCTCCATCATAGCTGTTCAAATCGGGTTTACACATGAGGCATAAGTGCACTTTGTGTAAGTGTGTGTTAGTGTGTGAGGCTGATTGTCATTATAAAACTCACCTTTTTAAATCTGCTTTTAATCTGTGATTCATTTATGTACTATAATTGTTTTTAATGTAAAATCACTGTCTTTTAACTGCTATAATGTTACCTTATTGTTATTATTGTCCCTGTTTTTACCATGTTAAGAGCCTTTGAGTACCTTTTAAAAGCGCTATACAAATAAAATGTATTATTATTATCATCATCCAGAGAAAAAGGAGAGGAGATGATTGGGTTTTGTGTTTACACTGATCAATGTACTTCTCTCAGATGGTGCAGAACTTCGGGGAGGAGACGAGCTTCGTCATCAGCACTATAAGAGGTCATTTTATGTATTATTAATATATACAGACATTCAGCATCCATACTCCATAGCTGTTCTATTTTAAATGACCGTCTGCTTGCTTGTCTTCTGTCCTGCAGATGAAAACACTGACGGCTTCCACATTGTGTTGAAATGACCAGCAGGGGGACGCAGGAGGAGGTTTCATCCCAGCGATTGTACAGATTGTAAATAAATCCTTCTAGAATAAAAGATCACATATTTACAGTACAGTAAAAAAAGCTGTGAAGCTCGTGGTTTACTGTTGATTGTGTGTTTCTATTCAGCCGTCTTTAATTCCCTTGTTTTATTTGTACATTTGTCAAGTTACTGATTCATGTTTAATGTGCTTGTAATTCATGGTAAAGCGTGTCGCTCCTTCACATGTGCTCACATTCTATAAGCATCTATAAATGCCAGTGAATGACTTTCATGAAATAAAGCAAAGTAAGTGTCACACATCATCATGCAGACAAATCAAAAAGACAAATGAACAAAGGTGTTTTATGCTGTTTTAATGGGAGTGCTGGTCTCCCAGTGTCCCTGCTCTACGTGGATCTGCTGTTTCCCACCAGCTTCTGTTGCTTTAAGGCTGAACGTGGACAGTTTGATCTGTTTGTGCATTAAAGTCAGAATAAAGTATTTTGCACTGTTTTCTCTTCCTGTGGTTGGTGTGACTTCCTCTGTTCTAAACCTTCATCTCCACACACTTTAATATTCATACTTTAATATTCATACTTTAATATTCATACTTTAATATTCAGGTTCTCTCAGATTTGGTGAATTTATAATGATCTATGGGAGGCTTCTGAATGGTGACATCATCACATGTGAACTTGTGAACTTTAGAAGAAGAACACTGTTGATAACTTAAACAGATGAAATATATTACAACAAATACATGTTGTTGTACTTCCTCCTCCTCTTCCTTCTCCTCCTCTTCTTTTTCTTCCTCCTCCTCTTCTTCCTCCTCCTTCGCCCCTCTTCCTTCTCCTCTTCTTCCTCCTCCTCCTCCTCCTCTTCTTCTTCTTTTTCCTCCTCCTCTTCCTCTTCCTCCCCCTCCTCTTCCTCTCCTCTTCTTCCTAATCCGCCTCCTACTCATCCACTTCTTCCTCCTCCACCTCTTCTTCCTATCCCTCTTCTTCCTCCTCCTCTTCCTCTCCTCTTCTTCCTCCTCCACCTCTTTATACAACTCCTCCTCCTCCTTCTTCTTCCTCCTCCTCCTCCTCCTGCCCCCTCCTGCTCCTCCCCATACAACTCCTCCTCCTCCTCCTCTCCTCCTTCTTCTTCCTCCTCCACCTCTTCTTCCTCCTCCTCTTCCTCTCCTCTTCTTCCTCCTCCACCTCTTTATACAACTCCTCCTCCTCCTCCTCCTCTCCTTCTTCTTCCTCCTCCTCCTGCCCCCTCCTGCTCCTCCCCATACAACTCCTCCTCCTCCTCCTCCTCTCCTTCTTCTTCCTCCTCCTCCTCCCCCCTCCTGCTCCTCCCCATACAACTCCTCCTCCTCCTCCTCTCCTTCTTCTTCCTCCTCATCCTCATCCTCTTCCTCCTCTTTCCCCGCCTCCTCCTCCTCTTCCTCCCTCCCCCCTCTTGTTCCTCCTCCTTCTCCTCCTCTTCCTCCTCCCTCCCCCCTCTTGTTCCTCCTCCACCTCCTCCTTCTCCTCCTCTTCCTCCTCCTCCCCCCTCTTGTTCCTCCTCCACCTCCTCCTCTCCCTCCTCCTTCTCCTCCTCCCTCCCCCCTCTTGTTCCTCCTCCACCTCCTCCTCTTCCCCCGCCTCCTCCTCCTCTCCCTCCTCCTCCTCCGCTGACTGACAGCCGCTCAGTCCTGCCCGTGCCTCTCTGCCCGGCCTCCGCCATCTTGCCTCTCCCCTGGCTGCGAGCAGCCGAGTGCGGAAGTGGAAGCGCAGTGTGCGGGCTCCGGGTTCCGCCTGTGGACGCGCACGGATCCTCCCCGACGACACCGCCTCTTTTCAGCGCTTCGAGTCGTGCACGGACCCCGGGAGAGAGAGAGATGGCTGGACGCTTACCGGCGTGTGTGGTGGACTGCGGCACAGGGTAGGTGGTCGGGCGCGGGGCGTGCAGCCGAGGGGGGGGGGGGGGCCCCGGGTGTCATGGAGGGTCTGGGTGCGGGGGCAGGGGCTGTCAGTGTCAGCGGAGGAGCCTGGGTGTGTGTGTCTCTGTGTGTGTTTGTGTGTGTGTGTGTGTGTCTGCGGGCGTTAGACCCACCGCTAGCCGGGGAGCTAACATGCTAACGAGCAGCTAGCCGTGGTTGTTGTGTTCCCAGCGGCTCAGCGGCACTAAGGCAGCGCTCGGTGTTCACCCTCCATCGTCCTGCTCGCTCGCCAGTTGCACCATTAGCGACATTTTATCAGCCCCCCCCTCCTCTCCCCCTCCTCCCAGTTTGTATTCTCCTGTGTCACCGTGAGACCACAGCCAGGGGAGGTGGGGTATGGGGGGGGGGGATCCCTCACATCTGGCTCCATTCATTCAGAGGGAGTTCAGCTGCTGTTGCCCCCAAAACAGCGTCTCACCACCAACATACATGTTCTAACCAGTCTTCCCACTCCGATATCTGCCCCATGAATAGAAACCAGTGTGATTCTGATGCCTCCACTCGACGCGGCGCTACTTCCTACTCAGCCTCCACTTCCTCATTCACGCGCTCTGCTCCATATATGGAGCTGTTCTCGGCGTCCGAGCATGTTTTTCTGATTTAACTTCTCTAATTCCGGCTCCTCAGCGGGTTGTTGGTTCTCTGCTCGGTGCGATTTGACTCATTGGGTCTTTTCGAGCAATAATAATTTATATTCGTTCTGGCCTTGACAGCTAAAGGATGCTCGAGAGGACGGAGTGAAAATCACAGATCCAGATGTTATCTCAGTAGCACTGTTGATGTAGATCAGTGTGTGTCTGTCTGTGTGTAGGTGTGTGTGTGTGTGCACCTCCTGTCCTGCTTGGTGTCAGTTACATCTTCACCTCCTGATTATTTTTGAAATAAATAATCATATCCACTGTGAGAGGAAGAGATTTGTGTTTCAGGCGATGTGGACATTTGCTCAAATAACTGTCCTCAGGTGATGAGAGGTGTGCTCAGCTAGTTTCGGGGGGTGGGGGGGCTTTCATGTACAGGCTTGAACTCCTCACTCCTCACTTCTCACATTGCATACCTCCCCGTCCAACACCTCCCCCCCCCCCCCCCATCCCTCCAGGCTGTAAACCAGAGAACTGCTTCAGATCTGCACCGGGGACCAGAAGAAGGAAGTGCAGCTGAGACTTGGGGTTAGCCCAGCCTGTGCTAGTTCCTACTCATTAAGCAGATGTCCCTTGTTACGTTTATAGCCAGGTCTTAAAGTTACAATGCAGACGGCAGGTTCCAGTAACTGCAAGTTTATCTGTGGAACTAACAACTTGATCAACCAAGTTAGTACGAAGTTAGACAAAAGTCACTGAGGGAGTTCGTGATGTCCAGAGGAAGACGGCTCCACTTCCTGATACACATCTACCTTCTGAGTTATTTATTGACTGTACGATAAAAACAGCCGCAGTCACATCAGGGTGTCGGCGTCGTCTAATGTGCAACACTGCCATAAATCTAAAAATCTCTACCACAGTGCATTTGAAGGGTTTGGGTGGAGTCATTGCTTCATCTATCTTAAGCAAACAGTTGAGATCTCATACCACAAGGCTGCAGTCATTAATGAGCACAGGTCAAAAGTGAACCAACATTACAGATGACACGTTTTTTAGTCAGCATTTCCCTAAAGGTACAATATTCGTCATCGGGATAAAAAACACAAGTTGTGCGATTCTAAAGTAGAGGCCCAGAGAATCGTGTGTTTTAAAAAAAATGGTTGACTCGGCTCCAGCCATCCTGTGCAATGATGTCCACCGTCTGACGTGTGTTGTGTGTTTTCGGCGTGTCGAGGCAGGTTGAGGGAGACAAGCTGGGACTGTTCTGTGGTATGAAGGTGTTCAGAGCGCTGCTGCTGCTGTCAGACCACGCTGCTGGGGTCATGAAGCAGCTGTTGACAGTGACACACATACATAATATGACTTTTATTATTGTAATAAGAGTGAAAACACATTCATGTCTCATACGTTGAATCGTTTTTTTTGTAAAAACTGCTGCTGTTGTATGTGTCGGTTAATTCATTCGCTCAGGACACGTCTGCTCCAGTTTTTATTCTTTTAACTTCTCGTACTTTTGGAAATATGCAGCTTTTTCAGCAAAAATTTGGATTTTATAATTAGTTTGTGTAGGAGGCTTCTACACTGGTGACATCATCGCATGCCTTTGACCTTGGCAGCGTGACATCAACACGTCGTGAATTTGCAGCTTGACTCAGCAAAGTCTTTCAGCAACTCAGCATTTTCTATTAAAGCCAGTTGTTGACGTTGAAATGAGGAGATTGTTCCAGTCATAACAAACCGGTTGAGTTCTTCCTGACTTTCTGATGCTGCCCCTTCCGGCTTCTTCTCTTCCTTTAGTCAGTTGAATTCAAAGAAGCCACTGTTGTGACCAGGATGTGGCCCGTAGTGCCCACAGTGCTCTGGCCGTGTCAGCGGTGTCCTCTATCAGTCCCCTGGGCCCTGAGGGCTATTATGGGAGTCTGAGCTTACCCCAGTCCAGACTACATCTGGTCAGCATGTGGCCCTTAAGACTTTCATACAGAGGAGGGTTTAACTCCATAGTCTTAACGTGTGCATCCAACTGGTTGTGCTTTAAGTATGAAGGTGAAAATGTTGTAGGAAGGACTTTTAGAAACTTGGTAAAGGTTTGGCTCACTTCTTATCACAAAGCAGAAGGAGATACAGCAGCTGATGATGAGGTCATGGCTGGTTTATATTAAGGGTTAGTGGTCAGTTTATACAGAAATGATCCCCCCCCCCCACCAGACACATATGAATAGTTCTCAGTTCCCAGTGTGACATGAATGGCTCTTTTAATGGCCTCCTATTAGCAAACTCCAGAGCTGCTGCTGCTCTTGGCATCAGACCAACTCCCCAAAGGACAGTGATGGCATTGATCAAAACAATAGGGGGAACGCAGCCCAAAATAATCTTCGCTGTAGTAAATGTTCACACGTCTAAATGCAGTTCCAGCTTTGTAGCTCCGTATTGTCCAGAGCGTCCAACTGGCTTCTAATGGAGAAATGTCCTTCTCTTCTCTTGCAGTTACACCAAACTGGGGTATGCAGGGAACACAGAGCCACAGTTCATCGTTCCATCATGTGAGTATTTCCCTGTACGTTCGATTCCCCGACCACCAGCCCACAAGGCCAGTGACACCAACAACGAAAAGGGGAAATGGTACAAGTTTCCAAAATCCCCTGCCAACAATTATAAATACTTTTCTAAATTTGACTTTGTGCCTTTAACACTTTTAACGTCTACTTTATTTCTGTATATGTAAATATTGTTTAGATTTTTGAAATGACACCATCTTAATTACCTGTAAATGTAGCTCACACAACCCTGTTGCCAGGTATTGAATTCTCTCCTCTCTCGTCAGGTATCGCCATCAAAGAGTCGGCCAAGGTCGGGGACCAGGCCCAGCGGAGGATGATGAAGGGGGTGGATGACTTGGATTTCTTCATTGGAGATGAAGCCGTAGACAAGCCCTCATATTCCACTAAGGTACGGGACCCTGTTGGATTTACGAACCCATATTTTAAAAGTATAAATAATAAATGCAGTAAACAGGAAGCAGAAGAAAGGAGATGGTTTCCCTATCTGATTATTAGGTGACTGTTTCTCTTTGAATGACTCAAACATGGAAGAGAGAGACTTCACAGGGCAACCAGAACATGTACTGAACATTATTCTAATTATTACCTGAACCCATGTGTCAACAGTGGCCAATCCGTCATGGGATTGTGGAGGACTGGGACCTCATGGAGCGCTTCATGGAGCAGATCATCTTCAAGTACCTGAGGGCCGAGCCCGAGGACCACTACTTCCTCCTGGTGAGCATGTGGCCCGTCTAGTAAACACAAAAGGGGTTAGCCCACAGTGAATTCATCTTTAAATGCCCTCTTCTTTTAAATATCTTATTTTGTCTTGTTTGTGCGCTTGTGTGTATTCAGACAGAGCCTCCTCTCAACACACCGGAGAACCGAGAGTACACAGCTGAGATCATGTTTGAGTCCTTCAACGTACCGGGGCTGTACATCGCTGTGCAGGTGAGATGTGATGGAACTTGTTCTTATGATGTCTTTACATACGTCTCACTGAAATCCTAATGTTGCTGTATGTATTTGGATGGCGTGGCTTAGGAGACTAGTGGTTAGATGGTACCTGGTTCGATTCCCAGCTCCTCCAGAGTGTGTGTTTGAGCAAGGCACTGAACCCACCGATGATTTACCACTTAGCATTATGCTAATATGCATTAAATCCAAAGTAATTTTTAGATTCTTGATCCTATCACAACATGACGAGTCATAAGCACTTCTTCTTTATGTGATCAGCTATAAAAAGTCTCGCTAATTTACATTTGAACATACAATCGTGTATATATATATAAATGTTCCATGTCCTTCACATGTGTGTTTTTGTGCGTGGCAGGCTGTGCTCGCTCTGGCAGCCTCCTGGACATCCAGGCAGGTGGGAGAGAGGACGCTGACGGGCACCGTCATCGACAGCGGAGACGGTGTCACCCATGTGATCCCTGTGGTGAGTCTACAGTTCCCTCAGTTACTCACAGTCTCTCACACATGTTCCATGTTTCTGAAGAGTCAACGCTTTGCTTTGTACATAATGATAATAATAACAATAACTTTATTTGTATAGCACTTGTCTAAACAAGGTTATAAAGTGCTTCCTTCATGGCCCTTCAGGAATCAGAACTGTTGGGTTTCTCTATAATTTTTAAGGTCTTGAGATAATGTTTTGGATTATTTTGTTTTATTATGATTTGGCGCTATACTATAATATATATAATATCTTAATATATTTATAAAGCAGCTAGTTATGTTCCGTAATTGGCTGTTTTAATTTTAGAGGGAGACATAGTAATAAATGTTTGCTCCCCTCAGGACAGCGTTTTAATTATTAACTGTGATCATTATGTAGATTTTTGACTCTTGATAAACGCCCGTGGCTCAAATTGAATCAGGATTAGTGGCATCTGTGTTGAATTGATGTTTTATACCTGATGTGGTCAAACCTGAAGAAAGTTCCTCCTTTAAAAAATTAAAATGTTTGTCTACTTGCTTAGAAACCGGATAGAGTTGATGTTTAAAAGCAAACAACAGTGTTTCAGAGGTTGGAAGGAATTGCTTCAGGAAATGTGCTTGCAGAAAACACTTAGAGACCGACTGACTCGACATTTATCTGCAGCCACATGTTCACTAACGTGCAAAAAATGAGCCAAACACAACACGGCTGGGACGTGGAGAAGCAGAAATCTAATGGAAACATCCAGTTATAGACTCTGTGTCTCTTCTATTCTCAATCTTTGTCTTCATGTTGAATGTTATGTAACATCAGCTGTTTTCAGTCTCTCTATCTGTTCCTCTGTCTCTCAGGCTGAAGGTTACGTTATTGGCAGCTGTATAAAGCACATCCCCATCGCAGGACGAGACATCACCTACTTCACCCAGCAGCTCCTGAGGGAGAGGGAGGTGGGCATCCCCCCGGAGCAGTCGCTGGAGACAGCTAAGGCGGTGAAGGTAGGTCCTCAGCTACAGCTCCCATCATCCCCTTCATCTGATGAAGACGCAATCAAAAAACATGAACTTGAACTTGTTCTGTCCCCGGCAGGAGCGGTACAGCTACGTGTGCCCGGATCTAGTCAAAGAGTTCAGTAAGTACGACACAGACGGCTCCAAGTGGATCAAGCAGTACACCGGCATCAACTCCATCAGCAAGAAGGAGTTCACCATCGACGTCGGCTACGAGCGCTTCCTCGGACCTGAGATCTTCTTCCACCCAGAGGTGAGTCAGCGCAGCGTGAATCACAACACAATCTAAGATAATGGAAAACTACAAACTTTAGACAAGGGGAACAGAGCAACAAGTCTTTCCTCTCCATCCCAGTTTGCCAACCCCGACTTCACCCAGCCCATCTCCGAGGTTGTGGACGAGGTCATTCAGAACTGCCCAATTGATGTCAGGCGTCCGCTCTACAAGGTAAACTGTCATCCATCTGTCAAATCTTTTATTTTGTTTAAGATTTACTGGTGGTGACATTGTTTTGTGCCGAGTTGGGACATTTTGGCTGAGTATCAGATCACATGGTATCAACACGTCCACAGGTCACAGGGGGCTAAGTGCTTCTTATTCCACAGCTTTGTAATCCCCGTCACCTTTTCTCTCCGCAGAACGTTGTTCTCTCAGGAGGCTCCACCATGTTCAGGGACTTCGGGCGCCGTCTGCAGAGAGATCTAAAGAGGTCGGTTGATGCCCGACTGAAGATGAGCGAGGAGCTGAGTGGAGGCAAGCTCAAGGTGAGCGGGCCCATTCATTTATAAACTGCACCGATCGATACCTCTCAGCCAAACAATTACTGTGTGAGGAGTGAAGCTGAGACTAAATGTCTCTTTCAAGATTGTACATGCTTTCCTACAACCAATATGAATAGATACAGATGGATAGTGAATAAACCCAGTAACATCTTAAATCTTCCTCTGTGATTAATAAGTAAACAACATGCTGAGTTTTCAACTATTATAAACGTTTTTTTATACCGAAATTCCCTGGGTATTGACAATGAAACACTTACTCTGCTATAAAGAGAACATGGCCTGTGTTAAGATTCCAAATATATTTGTTTTAAAGCCTCTAACAGTTTGTCTACTTCATTCTGCCTCAGTATTCCATCACTACTGCCTCTCCGAGCCTCTCTGTACGTGGGTGAATGTGACTGATCCTCGGTTTGTCTCTCTGTTCTCCCTCCTCAGCCAAAACCAATCGATGTCCAAGTTATCACTCATCATATGCAGAGATATGCAGTGTGGTTCGGTGGATCAATGTTAGCATCAACTGTGAGTACTTCAAACCTCAATGCACACAACTCTATCAACATGCAGTCAACACACACACACACTTCTCCGTGTTTAGTTAGTCTCCGGGGCAGAGACATACGTTTTAATGCAGAGACACAAGAGACATACGTCCTTAAATCCTTGTTATGTTCTTAAGGTGATGATGAGCTGACTTTGTATTTGTTAATGTGGCTGTTAGAGTTCAGGTCTCAGTTCACTTTCGATTCATCTTTGTTTAAATTATGAAAATTCTGACTCATCCAATCACTGATTTGTTGAATGCACTTAGTCACTGCTTGTATGGGAATAGAGCCCCCTGGTGGTAGGGATATGTCATGTTTTCCAGTCCATATTCCACTATCTGAGCAAGTGGGAGTAAATGTAGATATTGGATTTATGATTTTTATAATTCAGTAGAAGAGGTTCATCAGAAATGCTTGTTTGTCTTTTAGCCTCTAAGTGGGTGGGCCTGTCTTCATATATACGTGTTTGATTGACAGCTGGGGCATCAGGGGCATTAAAACATAGTTTAGACAAACTTTCATTGCAACACTGACTCGCACACGAGGCCGGGCGATGCTGCGGAGAATCAAGACTCCAGCTTTCAGCAACTAAACTGATTGAGTTGACATTTGCAGGCGATTGTTGCAGCTAATTAGCCGATTAGCTGTCGAACGTGCAAACTGACATTAGCAGTGAACTCTTTCGTGGGTGAACGTTTGTTTTGAAACTCATTCAGCAAGTGCAACACCAGTTGTGTGTCCTTGTTGGTAAGATAGATAAAGTGTTGACAAAAAAACTTCAATCATTTAACCCCTGTTGTCTATAACAGTGAGATAAACCGTTGAATTATGCTCTGCACATTTGCAATGAATCTACTGGGGTGCGCTTGATGTAATGTGGCCGTCATGATGTCGAGAGCTGCTGGCGTTAGGATCCACTGGTTCTTCACATTTAAAGTGAATTGATATGATGGTTATAATAAAAACTTTCTTCGTGTACGGACACACTAACACGTTTTAGTTTTTGTCTATTCTTACATTGGTCTGTGTTCATCGTCCCCTTCATGTGTTTCCACAGCCGGAGTTCTACCAGGTCTGCCACACCAAGAAGGACTATGAAGAGATCGGGCCGAGCATCTGTCGCCACAACCCTGTGTTTGGAGTCATGTCTTAACTCAGGACCTCGACAGTCGGACGGGTTGGAGCAGGGGTGGGGGGGTAGGATTGATGGAAGTTAGTTGGCGTAAAGGTCGGGATCAGGAGGTGGGACGATGGCGGCGCTTCTGTGCTTTTTGATTATTCGTTCAGCTGTGGGGACGCAAAGGAGATCCAGAATATAAAAAGAAAGGAGACCAGACCAAACACAAACCGGCTGGAAATTTATTGTGAATGTTCTTTCTTATGTTCTGTGTTTCCTGCTTTCTTTCTTTCTTACTTTTTCTTTTTTCTTGCTTTACTTTTCTTTTGTATTTTCTTTTTCAAAATGAGGGAAAATGGTTCGTAAACCAAAACGATTAAAAAAAAACCTTTCTGGATCTGTTGAGCAAAATGCAGTGAGTGATGATGATGATGATAACGATGATGATGATGATGATGATGCATATACAGGTGGTGTTGGTGGAGGCCGAAGATGATGACCGAAACATTGATAGTAATTTCCTGACACCAGAACATATTATTTATGTTTATAGAGCACGAGTCCAGGCGAGATCTGACGACTCTCGAGACCATTGACGAGTTTAGAACATATTATTGTCTGCTTTTAATTTCTGCAAAGGATATCAGCTTCAAATTTACATGTCTGTGTATCACGATAAGAGCTTGTTTATATTTCATACAAAAGTTTTTATATGTAAAACTTGGGAAATCAGGGGTAAAAAAAAAAAAAGAAAATGTAATCGATTACAATATGAACAAACGACTGTTTTAAAAACCATGATGCAGCTTTGATACGCAGTATTTGTTTGGGTGGGAGTGCCGTTGTTCCCCATGTGTCATTGCTGTCTTGCCCTTTAATTCTCAATACATAGATTCACATCTGCTTTCACTTCAGACAATGTCAGGTTTCCATCTCTGATGCAGTGAGAGAAGAGAGAGAGAGGGGACTTGAAACTGAATAAGAACGACTGTCAGACCAGTATTGTTAGACTAGAACTTTTTTTTTTATTATTAAATACCAAATTATTAAAATAATGGAATTTGTGTATTTAATGCCTTGCAACATTCCAATAAAGGCTCAAATTTGTTTCTAAGTCGTGGAGTGTTTGTCCTCTATGGGGGGGGTTGAAGTGTTTGAGTCCACAAAACAATTGAAGTCAATGGTGACCTCAATTCAGACGTAATAAAACAACAGGAAAAACACTACATGCCTCCGTACGGCTCCTGTGGTGTCATCCAAGTGTCCGCAAGCCCCGACGTTCATATTCGACTGGAACTGCATCATCTACATCGTGTTTTTACCCTTTAAAGCACAAACTGGACAAACTGACAACAACACTTAAACACACAAGCGTCTCCCAATGTCTCAAACCCAAACTGGACTCAACTGGACGGGTGGGACATGTTTGAGAGAGTCTTTGGCCTCTGGGATCAGAAGCCATGAAATAGTCTCTGCAGACCTGAAGGAGGACAAATCCACACGATCACGTTAGAGCCATGAAAACAATTTTCTGATGTTTCAACAGATTTTCTTATCGCTCACAGTTTGGAGCACAATGACTTCTAATGCTACTGCAATAGAACTCTGTACAGAGACATTAATCTGAATGAATATTATTAGTTTACCTTCCTGTTCACTAACAGATCAGTTATAGTTTACTGATATGGACGGATATACACTCAGAGAGATACAGCCATGCTGCATGCAGTCTAATTCAATATGTGCTACTTTGTTCAAATCAAAAGGTTTTATCCTTTGAGTAAACAGGACTTTTATTAATTGATGAAATCATGAACTGGTTGTGACGAGCCTCTCAGAGCAGGAGCCTGATGGGAGGAGCTTGGTCGTCATGGAGATTCACCTCACCTGGTCTGGCTGCAGTTCATAAGCTGGTGACATTCATCACTGTGACAGACGGTGATTACATCACACCTCCCTGCCAACGCGTCGCTCAGGTGTAAGAACTAAACTTTCAAATGTCATGTTCATTTCACAGCTAGTGAGAAATTCTGCTCAAATCCAGTGAGTGCAACAATTAGAAAAGCTGTGAATGACACATGAGACGTTTATATTTCCTCATTTGTCACTTTCATCCAAAGTGACTGAGGGACGACGCTGAAGCTTCAGCAGAGAGTCAAAGTTCAACAAGACAAAGTGAAGGAGATCAGCTGGGGGGGGGGGGGGGGTAGTTAGAGGTGTCAGGAGGAGAGATCAACAGGGTCAAAGTTAGAGATGATGTCGCTGGTTCCACCATCAAGGAACCAACAACCCTCTGGCCTGGGATGGTCTCGTGTGCAGGGACGATGGCGGTGCACTTCCCCGACGACTCTCTGGAGGAAACTATCTGTGACTTCAATCTGATTCCAGCAGCCAAGGGACAGATAACATTTGCTCATTTGTTAAACCCCCTTTTAACCAAAGTGACTTACAAATGGGGGACGACACTGAAGCTGCAGCCCGGCAGGAGAGATGGGAGTTAGTGCGAAGAACAACAGATGTTCACCGAGACAAAGTGCAGGAGATCAGATGGTGGGCTGCTCTGTGAACAGGTGCTGGTTCGGCCTGTCGTGGTGGGAGAGGTGCTGGGAGAGGACTCCATGTTCCTGTAGAAATGTGAAGTTTCCCCTCGGAGACGGCAGGTAGTGGACACAGAGAGGAGGAGAGAGGGGGGGTATTGTGAAGTATTGTAACACTGCTGCAAAGTAAAACTATAAAACTATACAGCAAATCAACCAGCAGGTTCCAGAATGATGTGGGAAGCCTTTCTAGGAAGAGGAGACTGTTTTAGGATCAGATGAATGCTCATGGATTCATAACGAAACCTTCATTAATCATGTGTAATGTTCATGTGTCCTCATACGTATGATGACGTGAGTTCTACCACACAGATGTTAAATGTTACATCACCACCACACAGCTGGACACGTATTCATCTGTCAGGTCCTTGGAGACGTGTTATTAAAGTTTTTGATTTCATCCTTTCTGTTCTCTTCTGTACGAATGACAAATGAAGGTGATACAGCCTCATCAAAATGAAGGAGGGAGTGTTGCCCCCCCCCCCACCCTCTTCCCCCCCACGCAGGTAATGGCTTCTTACTGAAAGTCAAACAATACAGCACAACACTGGGAGGAAATCTACATTTAAATTGTGTTATCCTCCTGACAGGAAGTCAATTTGGGGAAAAGGAAAAAAGCTGCCACATGGGCAATTTGTTTTGCGAGGCTGTGTTTGCAGCAAGTGTCGTAACATCTACATGGAACTGGACAGTTTGTGTTTATAATGCATGTGTTGTAAGTGGTTGCAAATTAATTCTCCAGTGTGTGGAAATAATGATTCAGTGTGTTTGAGGATGTGAAAGACAAACTGCAAACAGTCGCCAGGTAGAGAGATTCTCAAAAGATGTTAAATCCATGTTCATGAGCATTAAATCTATGCATCTCTCTTCTTCATGTGGTCTTATCATATAATATCATAATGCTGATGCTTTTTACATTTCAACGCCGCCTGTATTTATGCAACAAAACTACCTGAAGTTCTTGTTTTGTCCAACAGATGTCCCTCTCGCTGCATCCCTGTTTTTGTATCTTTTCCTTAAGAGCTATTCTGACTTTAGCACCTTTACATGAACATGCAACCGGATGGAAAAGCAATTTCATTTGGGTCCATCAGCAACGTGTGAAGCCAGGTTCACACGAGCGGCGACGGTCAACACGTCCAGAGAGAATCTCCATCTGTTTTCATGAGCTCCTCTGTGTTGCAGCAGTGTGGGTGAGAGGTCTCCGAGTGGGATGGAATCCATGTCCAGACCAGCGCTGAGGACTAAATGATGTGCTGGCACCATCCACGCACTCTGCAGGAAGGTTAAATACTGATGTGTCAGAGCAGCCAGGTCCATTTGACAGGGCATTTCCTTTTGAAGCCCGTCCGACCACAACCTGAATTGCCACTTCTTTATCGCCACACAGCCAATGTCCTGATTCATTTGATGGCTAATGACACATAAACTGCAGCGAGTCCTTGTCCCTTTGCTTCACAACACAAAGTCGTATCTCTTTATCTGCAATAACAGCCCAGAGATCCTGTGCTGTCTCACTTGAACGAGTGCCGCTCACACAGCGAAGGCATCGCAGCACTTGAATGTGTCGTACAGTGATGTGAAGCAGGAACCAGACGATTGTTGTTGTGTTGTACTGATGCAGACACACACAGACACACAGCAGGGGCCATTTGCCATGAAGCTGATGCGTTTGATATGTATTTCTATAAATAAATCAGAAGGTCCTGTAATGTAAAGTGTGAGGAAAACAGAAGGAATCTCATTACATATCAAACTGAACCCAATAGGTCGGTCGTCTTATCAGCAACAACACAAAGTAAAAGAGAAAACAAATCATTTCCAGACGTGAAGCTCTGCTGCAGACTTTCCCCTCTCGCCCTGATTGATTGGTACAATACAGGCAAAATGTATATACTTGACAATGTAAATGTAAAATGTCCCTTTCTTGATATATGCCACCCGCAAAAGTATGTTTTTTACATTACCTATAATTTAGCTGACCCTTTTATCCCAAGCGACTTCCGATAAGTGCATCAATCACGAGGGGACGAACCCAGAACAGCAAGAAGTACATGTGAGTACTTTAGCTTCAAAAAAGCCAAACTATCAAATTGCTTCATGTAAGTGCAACTAACTTTTCTTTCCAACACCAGAGTTGACGATGACATCATCTTCTTCACCGAGGTGTAGTCAGAAGAGATGTGTCTTTAGCCTGAGGTGGAACATGTGTAGACCTTCAAACAGTTTGCCTTTTTGAAATGTCATTAACAAAATCTGTATATTTTCACTGCCTTTTTATTAAAGGAGAAATATTCTTTCCCACAATTTGACAAAGTTTCTCAAAGTCTTAATAAAAACATCTGTGATACATAGGCTGCAGTCAAAACACCATAAGGATGAAGAACCTTCTCAACCCGGAGTGAGGAGCACTGTTCAGAGTGGTGTGTTCCTCTAATCCTTTAATTGCTAATTAAGGATTAGAGATTAATCCCATTTCCCCTATTTCTATGATACATGGGGGGGGGGGGGGGGTTCTGGTGTATGTGCGCCGACAGAGCCGGGAGCAGGTGTGTGTATGTTTCAAAATAACTCAATAACTTGGTTGGAATATTACTTGGCAGGATTTCTACAGATGAATAATGAGAAGCCTATTGGTTTTGGGGGAAAGCTCGCCTGTTGTTGTGTTTTCTCTGTAACACACACACACACAAATAACATCTACACTTTATTTTGAAGTCAAACCGAAGGCGAGTTCGGGTCAAAGTAGAAGTGGTGAATATTATTATTATTAATAAATATGTTAGTGTTGGCTCCTACTGTAAAACCTCATGACATCCTCAGAAAGGCCCAGGCCAGAGGTTGTTGTTGAACTTCTGCAGTTGTACGAGTCCTTGACTTGAATTGTCAAAACACCAGTATTTTGACAAAAAGTAAAATGAAATAAATAAACCCAAAATACAAAAGAAAATAAATAAATAACCTGGTTTATCTCAATAAATTTTGGATAATAGCTTTAAAGGTGTAAAATGCTTTGACACTTTATTACTTATGGATGCAGAAAACATGAATGCATTATCTTTCCATGAGGGGTTTACAGGAATCTGTCTAAGTTACAGTTGTCAACACACAAAGGCTGTTCCCTTGTCTGATCTCACTCTGTCAATTTCTCCTCAGTGAACTACAAAGAGCCTGGTCAAGCTGAAGAGCGGAAGGAGGACATCAAGGTTGTTGGATTCCACACCCCCCCCCCCCCCCCCCCCCCCCACCCCCCACCCCCCCACCCCCCACCCCCCCATCATTTTGGGGGCTGAACTTGGAGGAGACAGGAAAGATAGAGTCAGGGGAGACGAGTGGAGATAAAAGCGGCTGAAGTCTGAGGGTCTTATAGAACTGGATAAGATCGAGTCCAGGAGGACATCTCAAGGAGGCAGGCGGAGATGTGGAGGGCGATAGGAGCTGGGAGGAGGGAGGGATCCACTTCTCCTGCAGCTGAGTGCAATCAGAAGAAGGGAGGAAGAAAGGGATGACTCAAAGGAGGTCTGTCACATTCTCTCCATCACTGCAAGAGAATGGAGATGTGGGCAGTGCAGAAACAAGATAAGATCATCTTGACCAACACAAACCAGGCACATCCAAACTCCATGATACAGCAGCGGCTCTTTGTTTCGCATTATCATTATGAACAGAATGTGTAATTACTCTCCACCACCTGTTCTGATGTGCACAGGTAATCCCCCGTGGACGAGAGAAGGTATTTACTTCAGGATGCTAATGTCTCTGGATGGAGACGGTAGACGGGGCGGAGGCAGTTTCTGAATATCTCCAGGAGGAAGAGAGTCGGCCGTGCTCCGGTGGCACATTGAGGACGTGGAGCAGCAGATGGTCAAGCTGACCTTAGTGAGCGATTCAAAAAGCCAAAGCTGCGTTTTTCCAAACAAACGGCATCTTGGGATGTAACATTTCAGCTCGAACGCTGCCTGACAGCATTATAGGTCTCACAAATCATCGTCATCTGACTCTAATATAAAACAGTCACAAACAGGGAATGACAGAGCTGCTGATACTCATTAAAAGACCAAAAGCAGCAAAGCTATCTATTTATCTATTTATCTATCTATCTATCTATCTATCTATCTATCTATCTCTCTCTCTATCTATCTATCTATCTATCTATCTATCTATCTATCTATCTATCTATCTCTCTCTCTCTCTATCTATCTATCTATCTATCTATCTATCTATCTATCCATCTATCTATCTATCTATCTATCTCTCTCTCTCTCTATCTATCTATCTATCTATCTATCTATCTATCCATCTATCTATCCATCTATCTATCTATCTATCTCTCTCTCTCTCTCTCTATCTATCTATCTATCTATCTATCTATCTATCTATCTATCTATCTATCTATCTATCTATCTATCTATCTCTCTCTCTATCTATCTATCTATCTATCTATCTATCTATCCATCTATCTATCTATCTATCCATCTATCTATCTATCTATCTATCTATCTATCTATCTATCTATCCATCTATCTATCTATCTATCTATCTATCTATCTATCTATCTATCATCTATCTATCTATCTATCTATCTATCTATCTATCATCTATCTATCTATCTATCTATCTATCTGCACCCATCTGTCTGTCAGTCCATTTCAGACAGACACACATCGTCCACTCTACATATATATATGAATATATAATGATTATAATGTTTTTCTTTAGCTAATTTGTATTGTTACACATCATGATTAATTTCTGTAGCAGTGTTCAGTGACTCTGACTTTCCCTTAACTCACAGGGTCTCACATTGGAGGGTTTTATGTAATTAAAAGGTTACTGAGCGCTCTAATGAAACACGTCCGTGGCCAACAAAAGCATGTGATAGAAGCCATTGTTGCCTCGGAGCCGGGTGACAGTTGTGGTAAATAACCCAGTCTCTGACCCCGAAGACGCCTTGGAGCACGTTCCTTCCAGATAACAAGGTGTGAGGGGGGCTGCGGGGCTGCTGTCAGGGCGGCAGCATGAGCAGTGTCAGGAGGAGGTGGATTTTAAAGCCTGCGTGTCTGGTCCGTGTGTCGTGTCAGTGGCTCAAAGGCTGCGTATTGTGCCCAAGCAGACGAGAGCGAGATGGCGAGCCTGATGTGCAATCTCCTCCTCCGAGCCCGGTGGACGAGTGGTTGATATGTGCTTGAGCAAATAACAGGGAGAGGAAGAAAAGCTGTAGATCTCCACCCCGGTCTCATTCGGAGGATACACGAGCTGTGTCTCACGCTGAAAGGATCACGAGCTTAAGGTGCAAAAAGTTTTAGATTTTTTGCTTGAACAAAGCGATGGTGAAAAGCAACAGTTTGGTCTCTGGCTGCTGTGGTGAGACCCCGGTGACACGGTCAACTGCCACACATGCATTTGCACGAACACTGAAGTCTGGGGACTTTTAATTCAGAGAGGAACTTGTTAACGGACATTAATTGTTACTTCACACGTGTGGCTTCTGGCAGACACGCACAGGAGCATAGTATAGGTGGAGGTTGAAGAGGGAGACTGATGTATGTGTTAAACAGGTGACTCATATCTCAAAAGTCATGGGAAATTGAACACGGTGCGCTCGCCTGGGTCCATCCCACCGGGTCAGGCTCCACTGCCCTCTCCTCATTCAGATGTAATCTCAGCTCAGCAGCAGCAGCAGCACCTCGTGCAGCTCGTGCCAGATGAGAACACTGATCACGGTCGGAACAAAAATGAGAAGAGTTCAGATAAGAAAGCGATTGCTTGTGTTTTGAGGGATTACTTTCAGCTGGAGGTGCCAGTGTTTCAGATAACGTTAGGCAGGAGCCATCTGAAAGACATCTCCACTTTATTTCCCGTGTCGTGCAGTTGTTCCCATTTTCTTTGCAACATTAGTGCTGTGTCTCAATTTGTATATTTCCATTAGTAAACCATGTGGAACACTGTGTAGCCTGTGCACTTACTAATGTGTTATTGTAGTGTAGAATCAAATTCTGCTGCTTAGCTCACTTGACATAAATATGAACACATTCATTCCTCCAGTGTGTCCGCGTGTATTCATATTCTGACTATTGACCTCTTTCAGAATAAGACATTATTTATGTATGTTGTTTACAGGAGTTGCTAAAGGAATATTCAGTTTAGTTTGAATAGGACGTGGAATTATTACCATTTCTCCCTCAGCCACAAAATGTGACTTCTTTATAGCTCCAGCCATCTCATGCACGTGGACAAACGTTGGTAACTGTGAATATCCAATAGGACGATATGATGTGAAGATGAATACATGTTGACACAACCATAAGGTCAGAATACTCCACATGTCTTAATTTGCTTATTGCTTATTCTGAGTGTAACCCACTATACCCATGCTTGACAATTTGCTTAAAGCTGCACTGATTATTATTTTCGAATAGAAGTAGAACAGTGAGTCACTGCTGATGTGCCCCTGAAATATAGAAATGATTCCACTTTAAATACATATTAGATTTCTATAGCATAGATTAGAACAAGACAGCAGCTAAAGTGAAGGACATTGTGTCCCAGTGAGCTAACAGCAGTTATTCTGCATTATTCAACATGTCTTCAAGGTCAATAGAATATGTTGATGATAAAGCTACAGTTAAACTCATTATTCCCTCAACTACACTGGAGAAAAAATGTTTCCACTGCCCGAGCACGATGCTGTCACGGTGAAACCTTTCAACTCCTCTGTTGCCGCTACACATTCAGTGCATCCGTCATTCAGACGAATCCAAACAGAGCTGAACTGACATTATGTGTGAAACTCCGTGGTTTTATACTTTATTTGTACTGACTGATCTGAATAAATCCTTGGCGGAAGCTAAATATTCTGTGAGAAGATTTGTTCTATTGTCAAATATTTGAGTTATGGAGGCGGTGACCTTGGCAAAGCACTCGCCTGGGTACAGCATCTCAATTTATAAAATAATTATTATTTTTCTATTTGCCCAACACGAACCAGAGAACAAACTGTGCAGGATCATATAGAAAATGTGCAGAGTAAAACAAACAACTAGATTTAATAAGTGCATGAAAAGGCCAAATCTGATTGTCTTCTAATAACAATAAGGGGAGAAAGGATTTCCTTGTAGCTGCAGTTTCAAAGTATTGACTCCCGGTGACCTCAGTAATCTTGTTAAAACTGCTGGTGAGTTGGAAGTTTTCTCTCCTGCTCAGATGATTCCTCAGCTAAATGTGAACGAAGTGTTGTGGGTCGCGGGGACGGATTGAATACCGTCACAGGGGGCAGAGCGGCAAAGCACAGCGCGCCGAGAGAGACAGGACAATCAATTGTGGCTTCTTGCCAGAGATATGGACTGTTTACTCACAGAGAGGAGGGGGGGGGGGAGATAAGATAGGTCTGGAGATAGGCTGGAGGAGACATGACATCACACTGAGCTAATCAGATTTCTCCACATCTCCATTCACGGGACCTCTTTCCAGAGAACGTCTCTAAACCCAGTGGCTCCGACCTCAGTCTGCAGCGTGACTTTCTCATTCTGAGCATCGACCCGAACAACGGCTCTCGAATTGTTTTATGTTAACCCTTATGGATCTGTACGGGTTATTACAGTTTACACACAATCTATATTGTATAGCCGATCATTTTTTTGCACTGTGACATGTGCAGCAGACCAAAACTCCTGGACATCGCACTAAACCACCATCTTCACCCAGACGCCTCCAGGGCTCCGAGCCAACCACCAAACCCAGTGTGTGTGCAGATGTGGATTAAAGGACGGATCCAGGAAACTCACTGGTGCGTTCACTTAGAAATGTGAACAAACACTTGCATCAGAAGTGTTTTTGTCACTTGAAATGACTGAACATCCACCAGCTCATCATTGAATGATCCAGGGAACACAGAGAGAGCTCTTTCTATTTAAGAAAAATCACATTACATTCAGCCTCATAATCCTGGAAGCAGCTGAGAAATACTGGTATAAATCAGTCCAATCAGACGGATCTTTTCCTTTTCAAACAGTAATTACAGATTTAGCAGAGTATGGATGTGTCCACCAGTGATTCTGGGAGTTGTGGTGTCATCCCTTGCTGCTTTGCCAGCATTACACACAAACAGCAGCAGGAGACTGCCACTGATTTCTCAGGGACAAACACAAACCAAAATGTCCTGCGGCTGAACAGCGAGGCTTTGGTTTGTGTTCAGTGGGACCAGCTTCTGATCATCCCTCCACACCCAGCAGGGTCTGGCAGGCTGCGGTGTTTACTTGGTGTTTCAGCATCTCGTCTGCTTTAAAACGAACGTGACGCCACAGACGTTCACGCGCCTGCACGTCCACGTCGGTCCCGTGCAGGACGGAGGGAGACAGTTACCCCAGTAAACATGTAAACACCTCAAGTCTGATTATGTAAAATCTGATTTTAAGTTAATACGTACAGGGAAATCGAATGTGGCTTTAGAGAGAAACAAATCCTCAAGACAGGATAAGAAGGAGTCTGAAGATTCGGGTTTAGATCGATGTAACTGTTTATCGCTCTTTACCTACACAAAAACAAATAAAAGCCAGGTAGACAAAATTGCTTAAGAGCAATGGATCTGTTTCATATTCCTACGGCTGCAGTAGAATTGAAGAATGATGCAAATAAAGACAGCGGGAAACCATAAAAGTACAAATGCAAATATGGAAAGGTTGCAGTTACGATGTTATTGCCTGTGTGCAACGGTTATTGCTGTGAAAATTAAGCTTTTTCCTCATTTCTCTGTATTATTTCTGCATTTGGTAACTTCGGAGCAATAAAACCATAGTTGACTACAGGATGGCCAACGGGGGGGAAAGTGATGACGCGGTATATTTGGCCTGTGATCACATTGTATGACTTGCATCACATTCTGATGAAAATGAAGTTTTGGACCTCGCAGCCGTGTCGAGCTGAGAGAGAGAAGAAGGCCCACAGGTCGGACTGGTTGTACTGGGAAGCCTCCAGATGTGATCACGGAGTCTCTCAGTCAAACTGCCGTGGAGAAATAAGGGTTTTTAAAAAATGTATTCAATCAAGTATGCATGGAGTGAAAATCCGTCCCAGGAGCAGCCGAGCTGTTACCTGCTCTTGCATGAGAGAAGAAGGCTCGTTTCCACACACACACACACACACACACACACACACACACACACACACACACACACACACACACACACACACACACACACACACACACACACACACACACCTAAACCCACAAAGCTGCAGTAGAAGTACATGAGAGCCACGGACTTCCCCGAGCAGCTGCATCTGTTAGACGCATAAATGCATAAACTTTGGCTTCTTTAAAGATTTCACTGAATAAATCACTTTTCTTTGGTAATATGATGAAAGTGACCTGCTCTCTGAAGTTACTCTGCCTGTCACACTTTATACTTCCACACACAGTTTGCACAACAACCACAGCGGCAGGTTTACCACACAAACAATTGATCTTCATTTCAACACTGGACCAAAGGAGACTCCTATGTCTGTCCACTGTCCCAGTCGTCCACCACAATGCACTGTGTCAGATGTTGGCCAGTTAGCTGGTGTCTCACTGTCCTACAGCACCGACTCCAAACCCAGAGACCATCTGCTCAGACATTTACCTTTTCATTCACATCACATCTGAAAAGCACCGACACTGTCCTGGGATGGTTTTGATTGTTATGAAGATGCGCGGCTTCACACGATGAAGTCCTGGTATTCAGCTGAGTACACCGGCTATTTGAGGAACTACAGTACTCTTTACATGTACATGTGGTTGACACTGAGGACAGGTAGAGATTCCACTGCACTTTATCATATTAATACTGGGTCAGAACTTCCTTCCTGCTCAGAACAGCCTGGATTCTTTGTGACCTGGATTCTACAAACTGCAGAGAGCGGTTCCCTGAGTGACGGTGGCCCTGCAGCTGCAGCTCGTCTGGCCCTGCTCCCCTGACCTCACCCATCAACCTGTCTGTCAAGCAGCCGCTGTTCACTGGATGTTTCTTTGTTTTTTCACCCTCTCCTCAGTAAACTCTGGCTCAGGAGGTAGAACAGGTCGTCCACTAATCAAAAGGTCGGCGGTTTGATCCCTGTCTCTTCCAGTCTGTGTAATGAAGTGTCCTTGGGCAAGACAGTGAACCCCAAATTGAGCCGGAAGGCTCCCAGCTGCTGTGTGATTGATAGAGACGTGCAATATATATATAGGAGAGCTTTATAGTCCTGAGAGTGAATGTGACTCATGGTGTAAAGTACTTTAAGTGGTCGTTAGTTCGAGAAAAGCAGCTTATAAACAATCTATTCACTATTTACCATCATTAGTGCTGTGTGTGAGCAGCAGTAATATTCTAACCAACCTGGTGCCGGCGATCACAAGAGTCACTGAGATCACATTTCTTCTTCTTTCTCATGTTCGATGGGAACATGAACTGAAGCTCAGGACCTGGATCTGCAGGACTTTTCACAACCTCATGCAGATTTGGCCCAAACAAGGGACACTGAGGTCGAGTCCTCTGGTTTTCACTATGTTTAGACTAACTTTGTTGAAATTTAAAAGGTAAAACAGCAAAATAATACTATTAGCTCAGCATTTGCGGGGGGGGGGGGTGTTCTCATCCCCTTTCTCACGCTGGGTTGGAATAATGATTTAAAGAAACTGAGTATTGTGAACAAAGGGAAGAGAACACCATGAAAGCTTTATTCTTCAAGGAGCCGTTTGATGTGATTTCATGCTTCTACATATTTCCCATTGTAAGTGTGCTACCTGTGTTATTAAGGAGTCCAGGACAGCAGAGTGCACTTGAGCTCTTTCCTTCTCACTTATTGTAATTATTTAAACATCCTGATGAGTCTGCAGCTGGAAACATAATTGTAGTTCAAGCTTTCAGGTTTATTTTGCTTCTTCTTTTCGCATTAATTTACTGTGACGATTAAAAAACAAACAAAGGACCATTTTTTGAATTTGTTTATAATAAACAAGAGTTTTTTAAATACAAAATTCATCCCCATTGCTCGTTATCCACCTGACGCAGTCTGATCTCTTCTCCACTGCTGCATCTTTCAGTCCTCGTGCTTCCTCTATTCCTGACTGTACATCTGCGACCATTAAAGACCTTTCACAGCCCATATGGCTGCTGAGCACCTGCTGCACTTAACTCATTCAGAACAGTGCAGCCTCCATCACAATATGCATTTAAGTGTCCGCACTGCAAGTCCGGGTTGATGGTGGATACAGGTACACGGAAACCATTCACATGAAGATTACCCATCATTATATTCAAATATAACCATAGCAGCTCTAGCCAAGGAGTTACAGGAATACTGGAGGATTCTGTGGCCTGTGATTTATTTCTGTTCTATGTCGGCGCTCAGTGTCGTGAGGTAGAGAATAAAGTCAGGACGGCGAATGAAAGTCTGAGTTCGATGCAGAAGAGGCTGTGGCGGGATTTGAACCCAGGCCACTGCAGTGAGGTCTCACACTAACACTGTGTCCCCGGGTTTCTAACCACAACCACGTTACCTGTTGTGGAGGCTTCTGGTCAGAAAGACAACAACCAGAGAAATTCTCTATTCACGCTCAAGCATCAGCCTGAAATCAAGACACATCTCCATGAGGCCTTCAGCTGCTTCAGACGCTTTTTACAAGTCGAGCTGTGAACACTTGAATAGAGTGCACGCACTCGAGAAGATATAATATGCAGTGATTCTTCTAATGATCTCTGTGCTGCCACAGACAAGGCCCTGATTCCAAAGGCCACTTCTGAGATTCAGCATCTGAAGGAGAAGAGCTCATGTGAGATGTTGAGGCTCTTGGAGGAGTCGCTGCCACTTGTTAGGGACGTTTAATAAGGACAATTAATCCTGTATCACAAGCGGTGCTATGGTAACATTTACCAGACTCACAAACTGTGTAGAAGTCAAAATAATTTCTTTTATCTGTTCTTAGATCTGTGTATAGTGTGATTGATATTTAAAAGCTGAACAATGGGGCATTTCTGCTTTATGAGAGTTTATGAGAAGATAATCGCCCTGCAGCCACTTTTATTCTCACGTCGTTTTGTTGTGTTTTGTTTTGTGAATACATGTGATCAGTTTGAATTCAAGTAAGGCCTGTGGACAGGACATGATTGATCCAGGATTCATTCATCCAAGACGATGGGACTTCTCAAAGCACTGGAAGTCACTGTGGGGGACATTAAATCTGTTTTGATTAATGTGTGATTAGGTTTAAATGAAAGATCGTGATTTCAGTGAAACACAAGGACTTTAAAAGGTTGTGGAAACAGTGTTGTGAGCGCGGAGGAGGCTCAGAGAAGCTAACGAGGTGATTGGCTGGAGTCTTCTTCTGTCACTACCTGACCCGTCTACCTGCACATGAGTCTTCACGAGCTGCAGAGACGTACAAGCAGTCGTCAGGCACTGAGCCTTCATGTGTTTTGACGAGGGGGCGGGGGGGATGATGGGTTGGGGGGGGGGGGGGGGAGCTTTATTGTTATTGTTCAAATAGTTTATGGATTGTAAATCCAGGATTAAAAAAAACCACATTGACAAACATACAGTGGTCTTCTATTATTTATTGATCCCTTCATCCACTGCAGCCTCCTCCTCATCATCATCCATCTATAATGATATCAGCTGACTTTGACATGTTCCTGTTATTATTCCTACAGCTGCTTGAACGTAAACACATGTTGTTTTAGGAGAGTTTAATCCATTGATTTTCTGATGCTAATATTCACATTAGTGTCCCTGTCTTTAGGAATAAATGCCAGACACAAACCTAAAGACTTTTATAGTGTAATTAAGATGTTTAACAAGGAAAATTTGATAAAATATTCTTATTTTTTTAAGGATATAGAAGTAATGACACACAATGTAAGATGACACAGTTTAGGATTATACTAATGGATCTTTTCCTCACGAACATCAACAACTATTCCAATAAATTGATGTGTGAAGTGTGTGTACGTTGCTAAAAATCATTTTTGGATATCAGTATGTTACAGCTTTAATTTACCATATGAAGGACTGTTGGCCCAGAATAACTATGGATTCCATTTAACCCAACACTGATTATATGTAATGCAACATGTCCACCAGCATCAAACTGTTATTGTCCAGTCACTACAGTAGGTAACACCCACGCAGTAAACCATAATCTTTCAGGAAATCTAGGAGATGAGCTTGATTTCACTTTACACTTCACACACAAAGAGAAGGACGTTCCACAACATTCAGTCTCGCTGCCTTTTACCCAAAGACTGTTTCCAGGAACCGGCACAAACTGAAAACCACAGTACAGAGATCTGAATGCATGAGCGAAAACTGACTCAACACCATTACCTCGAACTCCCATGGTGCCTCCCTGCTAATAGGAAGGTGTGTATCTCTGTGTGTGTGTTTGTGTGGGCAGCCATGTGGTTCACACACAGAGTTCGTTTGCATGCATTTGGCTTCGTTACTTCCTGACTGCAGCTCACCCTGCAACACAATAGGATGCCTTTTGTTCTTTGTTAATTATAAAAGCTTAATTATTTCCTATGTTCGATGAGCATAATGGGGGTTTTATGGATCGGTGTCGCTGACATGCTTATGTGAAATGAGCTGGGATATAATGAGTTGACAGGTGAAAAGGCCAACTTACTGTAGTCTATCAGAGTTGACCTTATCAAGGTTCAGGACTTCATATTTCCCACCAAAAAATAGATGTTCATTATAAGTTTAATTTGACACTCCAGTGGTGTGCGTCCTGGTGAACTTCTCATTAAAAAAATCATAATTAATCATAGTGTGTGTGTGTGTGTGTGTGTCTGTGTGTGTGTGTGTGTGTGGGACCCAGTTCCAGCATATAAATTATAAGTAAATGTTTTGTTCATTGCCGGCCACAAGCTGGTTTTATGAATTCTGCTCAGTTTAGCCACAGTCCTCCTGACAGTGAACGCAGCCTGGGGAATTAACAAGAGATGTCGGATAAAGCAGTTACAGTTAATAACTGTATTACTACATTATTACAACTATGTCATTAGTGCTATTACTAATATAACAATTTTATTATTATAATTATGAATATTATCATCATTTCATCAGTATGATATCATCACCATTCTTGTCTCACCAACAGCAACACATCTTCCTTTGCACTTCACTTATTTTAAATGTGTATTAAACTTCCACTGCACCTTGTGTATATTCTTTCCTGGTGTATTTCCACCTTGTGTCTTATTGTACTTTGATATACATGGA
The DNA here is from genome assembly GCF_009819705.1 of Hippoglossus hippoglossus. Taxonomy (NCBI): domain Eukaryota; kingdom Metazoa; phylum Chordata; class Actinopteri; order Pleuronectiformes; family Pleuronectidae; genus Hippoglossus; species Hippoglossus hippoglossus. The sequence continues at coordinate 3,082,668 of NC_047171.1, read as the reverse complement.
TGCTGAGACACTTTAATTTCCCTCTGCGGATCAATAACGTGATCATAGATCTGATCATCCACCACCTGGGAGCTTAAAGCAACTTAACGATGTCACACTGTTCTCATGACAACAGATTAACGTTGTCGTGCCTCCATTGTTGTTGCTGGCGGTTGATTTGCTGTAGGCAGATGTTTTGGCTTCACTTTTGGGAGCTGTCGTGTCCTCCATTTTTTTTTTTATAAACAACCACTGGTGCAGTGCGACTCATTTCATCCTGATATGTGATATTTTTAACGTTGCATTATTATTTCCCATTCATGGCGTTGAGTGGCGTACGCTGCCTTTTTCAAAATGTAATTTCATTTCTACCCGGGACCGTGTTGAAGTGGAAGCAATTAGATTATTACAGTAATGATAATGGCTCATGAAATTATTGAGAACCTCGGCTTCTCCTTGACATAAACGCCCTTGGACCTGACTATTACCGTCCATTGTCATCTCTTGCTCATTTTTCTCTCCCCTGCTCTTCCTCCAGGTGTTTTCCTCTCCTCCTGCCTAATGATACATGCTAATCGTTTTTAAATGTTTCTTTTCCCTCCACCGCTTCAGCGTCTCTCTCTCCTCAATTCTATTATATCTGCTGGACCATGAAAAACCCCAAAATTTCACACAGAGGCCGGTCAGACTTACGAATCAATATGTCTAAATACAAATGCCGGGGTTACTCGAGGCGCTTTCTTCTTCCAGCGTTTACACGGAATAAGAGCAAAGAAACCGTTGTAATATTGCTGCTGCGATATGCTCAGTTCAAACCCGTCTCTGAACCTCGGTGCAAAATACAACACTGACAACATCGAACCTCGGTGCCAAGCAGAACAGAAGGCACGGTTATTTCTTCCCGAGCCCGAGCACATCAAGTGGAAGACAATGAATGATCGTGAACATGAGACACTATCAGTGGTGCGCTCTGTTTCCCAGCTACAGTACATCCCAGCCCCATATGGCATATTGAAAACTTTTTCCATATCCCTGTATAGTGTGTGTGTGTGACATTATCTTTTATTACTTGCCTTGTTGGCACCAGCACAACACCGGAGCTGGGCCAGGGAGCAGTGAAACAAAGCTTTCAAGGTGAGAGAAACAAGTAAAGTGGGGGGAAAGAGGGAGGAGGAAAAAGACTTAGAATCTAATGTGTGAGTCGTTTTCTCTTCTTCTTTCGCTGTCCACGGCTTTTTAATTTCATCGGAGATTACGGAGCGTGTTGAGTTTAGTGGAGTTACCAATCCCTCCACGCAGGCTTCTCCTACGCACTCCCATGCTCGGATGGAGCTCCATGAATTCCCCTTATTGCTGTTTAATGGAGATGGGTACCCAAACAAATGAGCAGCCTTCGCCTGGCTCAGCACTGCAGGTTCTCATTAATCCGGATGCTGAGACGCTGATGGCACTAATTTTTCAGACTAAGCGGCGTCTGCGTCTCACCGCTTCACGGCACTCCCACAACTAGAAAGAGTTTCAATCAGGGACTCAGCCCAGAGGCAGAGAGGGTGCAGTGTTCATGTCACACCTGGTCTGTCGAGCTCGCTCCCTCGCTGCTGGAAACCTCTCCCCCCGGCGCCCATCTGCGTCTGAGGGAAAGCAGCAAGTGATGCAGGCGTGATGAGTCTGCCTCACCAGCACAGGAAGGCTAAGGAGACACATAAATGCAAATTACATTTCAAACGACTGTCTTCAGAACGCAGCGTTAATTTCCAGAGTCACATTCTTTTAATTCAGTCCCAGAACAACAACATAACACTTATCTGTAATAAAAAACTGCAGGAGAATTAGACTGCTGGTAAACAATATTGTTACACTTTGGTTTTTATAGGCTGAACAAGGTTTTTTTTTGGTGAAATGTTTTCGCCGAGAAGAAAAGAAAAGAGCAAACAGGGGTTTACAAAAATAAAACGAGATATTACCTTTGATTTAATCCCTGCACATTATTTTAGAACATTTCCCTTGTGGACGACATTGTGAAAGCTACAAGGAACCACAAAACGTCGCTGTCTCATTAATTCCCATGAACTCAAAACCTCGTCTGGCAAAACAGGTCAATCTTTTTCAGAAAGCATCACCTTAGAAACACGGCATGGTAACAACAGGTCTGAATGACCACTTAGTCGTGTTCTGCATATCACCAGCTGCATGACGCACGTGTCTCCGCAACAACAAGCCGGGGATACAGTGCATTAAAGAGTGTAATCACGCAGACCCTCGGCTCTCACACGGGCACTTCAAGGAGACATGAGCTGAAACGCAGGGTCACTGGAACCACAGAACTCTGAAGTGATCCGGCCGCGGAGACGCTTGATTGAAATGACAGAGCACGGAATAAATAAGGTGTTTATACGGTTCTCTGTGGGAGAAGGGACGTCAGGCCGTAGTCAGCCTGTGATGTATGAACAGAGATACTGTTGTAATGGCTACTTTGTTAAAAGTAAACTTTATTTCGAGTTTAGATAAAATTGTACACATGCAGCCAAACGGACTAATGCTGTGTTTTCTGTAACTTTTCACTTTGGGAGAAGCAAATTAGATTTGATTTCATATAGTATAATTATTTAAAGACACTTATCCTGAAATACTTTGGTTATAGACAAGTTGTTAGTTTCCTTACTGTCTCAAAAGCCTAGAAATAATATGTATAACTATTAAAGTACCATTCGTTCAGATTTCTCGATTAATACACAATATACATTTTGTCTCGTGATTTCTGAAGAAATTAAAAATTGATTGGAACGATTTTCTTCGGCCTTTTTGTGATAATAAATGTAAAGTACATGTAAAAAACGTAAATCAACATGCTGATCACGGATCTGTGTAAAGCCCTTTCTTCTCAGCCCGTATGGACCGAGCTCATCAGCATGCACCGCTCATCCCTTCGGATACTTTCACTACAGAACGCTGCAGTGAAAAATAAAGCCAACATGTCTTCTCCTCCTCGTTGGGACTCGAATGACCTCACTTGAGTATCGCTTCCTGATCCTGACACGTTCCGTCCTCACTCCTCAGCCACTGGGGTGAGTCCCAGTTCCCCCCCCCCCCCCCCCCCCCCCCCCCACCACTTTACAGTCACAGAGCTGGGCCCCAGGGGACTTACCAACATGGAGAGTGTCAGTGGGACTGCTGATGCGTTTTTTTTATATTTATTATGAATTAGCATAGATTTCAATATGCGATGGGCTCATGGAGAGAAGGGGGGGGGGGGGGTAGTGCTTCCATTTGCAGCAGCGATATGGCCTACTTTAGGCCATATCATATTCATCTACACTGCATGGACAGCTGGCAGTGTAGATGAAGGAAGGGTGATGAGGAGACCCATGCCTCGGTGCTCGGGGACACTAACCTTCAGGCAGTGTCATGTAAACGTAAGAACAGAGAAGCTCTTTCCTCTGGAGAGTCACACGAGCTCTGTTCTACCTCTGAACAAGTCACAGACTCCACCTGTGGACCAGGTTCATCAGGAAGACTCAGACAACTCAACAAAAACTCAGACAACTCAACAGAAACTCAGAGAACTCAACAGAAACTCAGACAACTCAACAAAAACTCAGACAACTCAACAAAAACTCAGACAACTCAACAGAAACTCAGAGAACTCAACAGTAACTCAGAGAACTCAACAGTAACTCAGAGAACACAACAAAAACTCAGACAACTCAACAGTAACTCAGATTCGACTTGATACATTTCCTCACTGAGTTCTGATGGATGTTCCACGTCTGCTCATTTACACAACACGATCTCTCCTCACGCTCTGTGACTTTAATGTCTCGTTTCCTGCCTGATTCCCTCAGCGCTGCAGAATGTCTCCAAGCACCACAGAGACAATTCAGACTATTCCAGGGACAACACTTTAATATTGGAAGTACTATCCCTGCTACACATTCTGCAGTGACGAGTGCTCTCATTGATGATCTCATACTTTACATTCTGTGCTGTTGAAACAAATTGAGACCTCAATTAATAATTTCTCTGATCGTGACGGCTTTTAAAATATTTAATTCTGAATTTGACATTTGATTGGAAAGCCTCAGAGTTCATGTTGTGCTTGCAGGTTGGAAACTGCACTCGGACAAGTTGTGTATCTGTTTCTGTTTGGAGAGTAGATTAGAACTTTGTTACAACAAGGAGGGAACGTTCATATCTGTGATTACTAATCCTGAGTAGAATATAATGAGAATCAATTTAACTCAAAACCAAAAAGTCGAGAGTGGGACCATTTCATGATCATAAATATTCAGTGGTGGACACACACTCTTCTCTGTTTGCTGAGACATTCACATGTATCTTGAGAAAAGACTAATTCCACTATAATAAGAAGAAGATTACAGCTTGTTTGTAATATTATTCCACCTGTAGGGGCGCTAGAGGGGTTATTTTAGATTTCCACTACAAAGTCATCCCCCCAGAATTAACTGGTAATGTCTCGTCCAGACAGAAGTTTAGAGAAAGCAAACTGGACTGAACATTGGAAATTCTTTAGGTACCAGAGATTAGTTGGTAGAAATCATAGATTCAGTACAATGAGTGGTGCTATACCAGTAAATCTTCAGTTTTATTCTATACTGACATATTCTTCATAATCTGACAGTTAAAATCACAAGGATTTGTTGCCCCTTTTATCGTAGAATGCTTATTTATCTTTGGATGTGGACCTGGTACACTGGAGAAACCCGTTGCACCTGCTCTGAGAGACGGATGGAGGGGACTGTTCAATGAGGGGTTGCGTTCCGTCCCTGGAGCTAATGGAGCAGCAGCTCTCCCAGTCTGACGTCGGGCTCCACACCAGGTCCCGGCCAGTGTGCGGCTCTGCTTCCTTTCACCGAGCGACTCTCCGCTGCTTTTCAGGAAGGAAATTTCATTGAAATTGTCATGGTCTTTGAGCATGAATGAGGCCTCACATTTTCCACCCCCGTGAATCTATTACAGCAATAATATATTGTATAATGAGCTCTCTGCTGCAAGGCCGTAAAGGCTGTAAGACTGACACTCACCTTCATCGTCCCCTTGAACGTTGATTATCAGCAGAATGAGTTTGGTCCTAACTGCTGTAGATGATCAGACGACACACTGGGACATGTCCCTGTGGCCTGGTGCTGTTTTTGTGTCTCTCACACAGCAACCAAATGATTTCACAGCTCCGCCATCGGAAATCTTTCTAGTAACCGTGCACCGGCTTCTGATGGTTGCTAGAGAAATGGAAGGTCATGGTCAGAGAGGTAGAGAATTAAAAAGCCTCAGATGCAGCTAAATACTGCAAAATAAACAACATTTTTCTACCCAGGAAGGGACCAGGTCAGTCATGTGACTCTCCCACCGTACAGGACTGGAATCGAACCAGCCTCCACTCCGAAACACACGGTCAAACCAACATAGCCCCCATTTGTTTCACGCCCTAGCATTATTATATTGTCACTGTTTTCCCTTGATATCAATAACTGAACTACCTGTTTCCACAGACTTAGTTCACTTCACAATGATAGCTCACCACAATCTGATGGAAACATCACATTTTATTCTTAAATCTAAATCTTTTTTCAAAAAGGCAAATGAAAGAAACTATGATTAGTAATTATAAGTCCATGATGGCCAATGGATCTTTGTCTATCATGGAGTTGTTTGTCATCTAACTCCACTCGTCTATTAGCAAAGTAGAAACACAAGCAGTCGCATTAGCAGCGGCAGTAAAGAGACACTTATCCTATTGATCCTGTGGGGGCCGCGGCACAGCGGCTGTACAATCACACCGATCCCATGAGAAATCTGCGCTCTGCTCTGCATTGGCAGTTTGTTACTGGAGAAGCATCGACACGCTGATAGATGCCTCGTCACCTGGGGACCTACTTAATAAACATTTTATTAGCTCCCGCTAACGGCCTGCAGAGGATCACAGACACGCTTGTTTGACATTTGGATGCGTTCGGCTGATTGGCAATTCATCATCTCGCTTCACGCTCGGCGAGGGTTGCCTTTCCATTCATAATTGATCTGCCTATTCATTGACTGCTTTTCTTATTCAATAAATTATCAAGAAAATTGGTTTAGGAGAATCATGATGCCGTGAATCACTCGCTGGGCTTTAGAATCCAACGGCACAAAGTAAAAGAGAAGTCAAATAAATTCAATTAAGATCCATGTAATATGTTTCGGCTCATGTGGTGTAGTCGAAATGTATATAATTATTGCAAAATGGCTATTTGCATTTTAAGATAAATTGCAAGAGATCTAATCTATTTTTGCATTGTATAAAGACAATGACTGAGAAGTCTTGAGTTCCCATGTTCTTCTCATACTGGAAACACAAGCTTGTACTGGAAGCTCCATTTAAAAGCAGTAAAATGTCAATCTGCTTTGATACATCACATTATCTCATTGTGTTGAAGTGGTTTGTCTGTTTGTACGACAGGTTGTGCAGCCAGGCTTCTTATCAGTGTGATTACACAAAGCAAGGCGTCGTGGGTGAGAGCTGGCAGGATGTGTCCTGGACTTAAAGTTGACTTTCACATCCAATTAATTTAGTTCAACCTGCAACGAGTTTGGATTGTACTTCAGGATGTAACGTGTGATGCACAGTTTGCTTATTTATTATAGTTATAGGTTTTTTTGACCCAGCAATAAACTGCATCCAGAACAGGGATGAAGCCAAATGGACGGGAGACAAACTGGTGTCAGTTCAATTCCAACGAGAAAGAAAAATGACCCAGATATTTCCCCCCCCCGTAATTTGGTGCAGACAAAAGTTTCAAAAACAGAATGAATTAGGCAATAAAACTGATAGTAACAAATAAAATTAGATACAAATACAGAGAATTTGTACATGATATCATATTATTTGTAGAGAGACATACCTGCCAATAATAATAATAATACTATTGGCGTGAATTCACAGTAGTACACAATGTGACATGAATATAAAAAGTGTGTGTGTGTGTGTTGTCTGGGGGGGATGTTATGTGGATGTGGAACATTTCAGTCAATATGTTATCAGTGTTGTTGTGACAGCGCGGATCAGAAAATGTGGTGTTGCTGCTTATCTGCTTCCTCATCAGCGCTTCTCTCCCGCTGAAGTTCCACTGCATCTTAAGTGCTGACCAGTTTTTAATGTGGGTTTTCAATATTTTGCCATTTTGCTTGTTTCTGAGCGGCTGAAGCTTCTATTTGTAGATCCAGTGTGTCTCACTGCTGCTGGGAGCGTTTTACCATTCTACGAGAGTGTAAAATGAAAAATGACTCAGCTCTGGCACGATTTTAATTAATGCTGATTCATATGCACCGTCCCTGGTAGATAAATAAACACAAATATAAATATCTTCATTAATCAGGTGGCTCGAGAAATGACGAGGAGGAACGAGAAACATTCCACCATCTCAACATAACCATAAAGATATCACACTATGCAAACACACATTGTGCATAAAGTGGAATTCACTGTTTGAGAGACTTAGACAAACCATTTAATTCAAGTTTAAAAGTAATTTAACAGAAAGATTCTCTTAACACTAATAAATACAATTAAATGGATACAACAAAAATATACTTTCCACCTGTGCCTGCTTGTGGCTCAGGGGGTAGGAGTGGTTTGTCCACTAACCAGACGGTCAGCAGTTTGATCCCAGTCTCCCCATTCCGTGTGTCGAAGTGTCCTTGGGCAAGATACTGAACCCCAAAGTGAGTCACAGCTGTAAGAATGCACAAATATGCATGGAAAATGCACATAGAAAGATATATAGATAGATTGATAGACAGAGCCTGACGGTCCTTTTCCACTGATAACTCTAGTGAAGCAAATGTGTCATCGTGGTGTCACCCTGAGAAAATGTCACACCCTTCCATGAATTTGGTTCTGATCGTCATCTAGAGAACGATTATACATGAAAGACTTAAATCAGCAGCACAGTTTTGAGCTTCAGATGGAAAAGTGGAAATGGAAGAAATGATGCGACGGCAGAATTTGACGATAATCATCATCGTGTGGAAAAATAATCAGTGTTTGAATTCTTATTATTGAAACGGATTTAATCCTTTCCAGTTTTGTATTAATGTAAAAGAAAAACGTCCCATGGACCCCGTGAACTCTCAGTAACCACACAAGCTCCACATTGTGTCTGTGCCTCTTACTGTACCTAACGCAACACAGACCATCAAACCTCGCAGGAAACAGCCACATCAGCGTTTTATCACGGGCAGAGCAGATGGTCGCACAAAGCCAGACAGCCGCCTGCGACTCTGAACAACAGACCACCGCGACGGCGTCCTTCAGATACGAACGCACGCCCTGCCCTGCACCTTGGCTCGTTGAGCAAGTGACCAAACAAGCGTCCGCTGGGGAGACGTGCACTAATCTCACTTTGCAGCCTTAATGGCTGATTAGCTGCTCGGCTGCAGCACATTAAACAGCATGTAAATGAGTTAATTGCAGGTAGAGGGAGCATCACAGTGTCTGCACATTGCTTCAAGGCTACACCGCAAGTTTGATTCCCGTTTTAACCCGTACCTATAACACCTGATATTCCCTAATAATATGAGTTGTCCATGTGCGTGTTTGTGACAGAAATGAACAGGAACAGGTGTGTGGACCTTCTCTTAACTGATGTGACACTCGCCTCTGGCTTCATTTATCCCTCCTAACAGTTATCATCCTTCTAACACACCTGAACGCACACAGAGGTCGAAGGTAGCCTTATGAAAACAACACACACACACACACACACACACACACAGACACACAACATGTCCTCCAACAACGACAACCATCCCTGATCTCATGCGGAGTTCCTAACGGTGAATGAACACTTTCCACACATCCTACGTGACATCACTAGGTGTGTGGATATTCTGCAGCTGTCGGCCGTGGGCAGATACACACATCCACAGATAATCTATATGAACAACATGCCTTGTATTCCCAATATGAACTGTCTCTCCCAGCACAACAACATTCCTGAAACATCCCAGGTCTCATATGTCTCTCACCTCAGTGCTCCATGATTATTGCTCACATGGGATCTCCTTCCATGACTTCCCCATAATCCAGGATGACAGATTCCTCTCCACACCCTCAGCCACCTCTCATTGAATCACCCTTATTGATCTCCCAGCGCAATAACCAGTGTCAAAGCTGTTTGTCAATAGCCAGGATCCGACTGTATTGACCTTTACTGGGCTCAATATGTCACGTGTGTCACTGTAGCCTTGACTTCATGTACGGTGAAGTGATAAATACACGTTTCAGCATCGTTAGGAAGACGACACGCAGGATTCGAACCTTTGCCACATGAACTGAGAGGTTACACGTATCTTCTGGGAGAAATTCCAAGATTAACATGCAGGAGTTATAGTCCCGATAATGTAACTGTACTTCAGGAAGAAAACACAAGTTTCTGATAATGCTACGTAGCCAATGATCTCCCCTTCCTCCCCAAGTCCCAAGTAAACAGGAAACCATTTACTCTCTCACTGATGCAGCCCTGTGTTCTGCTGGTGTCCCCCTCCTCTCACCCAATGTCTCTAAGTATAAACTGTACAGATAATGAATGGATGGATTACTGATAGTAAAACTTTGCAAATGGATGTAGCCCAACAGCTGTGGAACAACCTCCCCCTACTTTTTTAATAGTGTATATTTCTATGAAATTGTAATTGCCCCGCGTGGGAATCGATGAATTGCTGTGACTGCGTCGGCCTTAAACTATGATTACACATGTTTACAGCTCTTGTAAATTACCGCTGGAGCGAAGGAGGAATAAGTGGCAGTGCAGCAGATTGTGGTTCAGTACAGACACTGTCCGAGGGCGCAGCACTGACACGTAATGTGCCCGTGGTAACTTCTCTGAAGGGTCATTCAGCTTCGCAGCCACCAATGAAAAGGCATAAAGTCAACTTTTTACATTTCAGTCATAAAGTGTGTTGCAAGCTTTAGCTCAGGAATGGTTCAATTTTCTATTAATAATTTGTCTTTGCTCTTATAACACCTCACCTCACATGATATCACAGTATGGTGGTAAGAGAGAGAGAGAGATAATGATAAGACGTTACTGTTGATCTATTTCACCTCATCTGGGTCTTTAAAATACTGTGAACTGTTGTAATCCAAAATTTAAATAAGGTCGGTTCTTTCAAGACAAACTCTAAATCAGGGATCACTGCAGTATTCAAGTATTACAGCTTTAGAAATGACCAATCTCACAGCCATCGAGGAAACTCAACGTTCTGCAACTTAAGAACAATGTTCTAACCTACAACCAAATACAGGAAAGATGAACCAGAAGGATAAATGGTTGCACCACAGAAACACATCATCCGTGGTTTGATACTTTCTCTTACTGCCCTTGTTTCCTGTCAACTCTCAAATGAAGGAAAAATTGGACATTACAGATATTTGTTGTTACCACAGAACTATTGTTTTTTTTTGTAGTTTACTAGTCTAACAATGAAATCATTTCAGTTCCTCTTTTACATCACTCCTCAATATCTCATTTTACAGGAGGTTTCTTTTATTCCTGTTGTCTATCTAGTTTTTATCTCTTCTATTTCACCTTTTCATTGCTCACTCAGGGTTTATGTTGTTATTTATGTCTTTGTTGTTTTTTACCTTGACTGTGTGAGCCACGTTATTTTGTTATGTCTTTTAAAAAGTGCCACACAAATATAGTTTAGTATTATTATTTACTGCCGGCCCTGCCACTGCAGTTACCGTGGTCATATTACTTTATGGCATCTTCTGTCAAGAGACACACAACTGTGTTGTATTCAAACAGGCAAGACAAAGCAAGAGATGCATAGCAACACAAATATATTTTCATTTCATTTGACTTAAGACAATGATGAACATAGAAAAACTCAATGGAACAAGGCAAGTGTCACTTAAAGGGACAGTTCACCCAAAAATTAAAATTCACTACTCTCCACTTAAATTCTTAAATAACAGAACCTGCCTGTTTGTTCTGTTCACTCACAACAAAATCACTTTTCCAGCTTGATCTGTTGTTTGAATTCTACATAGATGTCACACGATGACACACTTCAATTGATCCTCCAGCCTCTGTTCAATAGTTAGTACCAATCCGTTGTTGCTACAGGTCTGTGTGAGCCCAAGATAAGACAAACCACACTCATCCAGTATCTGGTCAACCTACAACACCTGTGGCGTTCAACCCGTTTCATGCAGGAACAGCAAATAGTTCAATATTTGACAGAGTTTAGTTTCTTTGCCTTTTATCAGCTTCTCCCAGAAGCCAATCATTCTTCTTTCCCAGCTCCCCGTGCACCATATTACTGCAGGTTGTCATTTTTAAGTTTTAGGGTGCACAACAATTTGCAACTCATTCCATTAACCTATAAGCAGCTGATGAAAACCCTGAAGTCGTGGACCAGACAGTTCACGTTCCAGTTCGACGCAGAGGCAGCAGAGACAAGTGGTGCACACTCAGGGGGTCTCCGGCAGAACCGAGTGGAGGCACGGGGCCTCGGTGGGAGCTCACCTGGTGTGTGATGGAGCGCTGGATGAGATCTATTCATCAGCCGGCCTCGCTGAGAGATGGACCTGCCAGCTTGTCCACTGCTCACAACGGGGCCAGCCTGAATAAATAATGGAGGACGTGTGGGAGCGAGGTGGCTCCGCCGCCGCTGACCACAGCCACCGCTGCTCCGGAGTGTCAGCTGAAGGTTTTTATGTTGGGCTGATGAGGCTGTTTTAAAAGAAGATGAGAGCCACAGCACTGACACACGACTGATGCATCTTCATGAGTCAGTCATTCTCTGAATTTGAGAATTAGTTGATGTCGAACACCGACTGAAAACACAACTTATCCCTGATAATCTTCATGGTTGACATTTCAAATATACTGAGACCTATTCTGTGGATGGAGGATTTCTCTGAGTTGTGGATTTGTCCCTCTAACTTCTACCACTTCAAATCAAGTGATGGAACTAAATGTCCAGAAGGTGGTGAAGATATCATCCCTGAGGACACAGTGTTGGATGGAGAGCTTTCAGAAAAAGATGGAACTTTGTGTATTGAGATATAACATTTAAAAGATGATGAGATCTGTGACTAATCACTACTCATTGCCGACGTTTGTCCCATTAAGACGTCCACATGGATTCGGCAGCAGTGTTGCTCCGCACATGTTGGAAATTGCTACCTCTGGCTAAATTAAACATCTCATCTGAAAAACTAATTGCTTCCAATTTGAAAATCTGTTCCTCAAAGCAGAGCCAGATATCTGAAGAAGAGACGCCTGCAAACCAAGTCACTCCCTTGAGTTTTATAACACTCCCACATCCAGGGCAGCGTTTTCCAATACGGTGTATTTCATAAAGAATTTAAGATGTTATAACTAATGGCTTCATTAATGTTCAATTATACACCATTAAAAAGGAAAATATACGGGAGTGGAAGAATCTCTGCCAGGCAGCAAACCCTCACACCCCCCCCCCCCCCCTCTTTAAATATTAGTAGAATTATTCGTCTTTGCAGAATAAACAGCCGAGCGGACTGCAGCCCACAGAACTGGATCATTACACACTCAGATTATTTCACAAGATTTCATAAGACCCACGTCAACGGGAGTTTTTTCTGATCTGCATTTTAAATAAATCTCCATGAGGCTTCTTCCTTCAGTCTGAAAGAACAAACTATGTGTTTGAAACTACAGCAAATATCAAAAATACATTTTATCTACTGTTAAAAAGTGTTTCGCAAAGACGATGAGTTGTGTGTCACCGGTTTCCTGCTGTTGGTTTGCTCCGCTGTCAGACCCGGTACTGCCCGAACTGTTCTGGAGGATACCATCGGATTATGAACAGGGGGGAAGTTCTTGAGAACTAACATGGATCCACAAGTGTGTTTGCTATGTTTGTTATCCAGCCTCACAAGTCAGACTCAGTTTGGTGTCAGGACATCCACTTCAACAGGAATAACAAAGAAAGTTGTGTAGTTTCAAATATAGTTTTCTGAAGAGTTAGAGTCAAATCAGCTTCCTGCAATGGAACAGATGTTATCCTTAAATGAAGTGCTGATAGATGTGTGAGGTTTTCAGAGAGAAGACGGTTCTATATCAGGATCCGGGCAAAGTACAGATGGCATCAGATGTTCTTCTGTTCCTGAGTGAAGCTGCAGACATTCTTATGGCTGAGCATTATCTGAACCCAGCGTGCAGGCAGTGTTTTAATTTTAGAGCCAGTATGCTACCAATTTATTAAAGAAATCCTTTTTATACATTGAGGAACCTTGACAAGGACTTTAAAGAATATGGATTCCTTATGAAATATTAGCTGTAGATGACATGAAGTAGAATATTTCTCCCGTCATCATTTCTTTTTTTGAAAACAGAAGAACGAACAGTAAGAATAATATCACGGAAATGCACCATCACTGCAGCTCCACACCCTTTCTGTGCTTCACACACACACACACACACACACACACACACACACACACACACACACACACACGGTATATTTCTTCAGGGATTCCCTCTGAGCCAGATCTAATCTATGTAACAGGATGGATTAGGTTATAGATTATTAATCTAAGGATGGATGGGGATGCCAAGATGTTTGAGCCTGCAGGTTTCCCTTCTGCCACTGAACGCTAAGAAATTGATCTGCAGGTTGCTGCCTGCTGGTCTCTCACAGCAGGGACGTCTCGCTGCTCCTCCGGGGGAGCGTTCGTTCACGTCCCTGTGAGCGGGACAATAACCCTCATCTGTACCATCTGCATCATTTGTTTGTTGACCAGTCGTGTTTTCGCTTCCACAGACCTACGGGAGCATCTCCTGCCTGCAGAGCACGTTACCTTCTAATTGTCTCAGAATGAAGAATGAACCATCACACGCTGATCTTCTCTTCATCTTGTTAGTCAGCATCTCACCGGGGAAACTTTATTGCCTTTTCAACTCAAGCTGTGTCTCCTCCTTCTGTTTCTCTTTCCTCGTCTTCACTGAGTCGACTTTATCGTCTCGGGGAAGCAAGACCATGGTTTCATTTGCAGACATCCCCAGCTTGTGTGAAGGAAGAGTGGAGCACAATGAGCCTGGACCACAGATGTGGGCGGATGCAGACCGCCTGCTGTTTGTTTGAGGCAAGAGCCTTATTTTCAGTTGAGGAAATAGTTCTTGTTGTGGGAGGAAGTCGTCCTTACTTCAAACAGACAGTTTGTATCACGCACAGAAGGATTTCAATTTAACGTGAATATATTATGACTCAATTATACGGTTCTATCTGACACTTTAAACGTTATATTGACGTATTTCTATTGGTTTTAAAACATACACATAACACCAAACTAAAACATAAAACCCATAACACAAAAAACCTGCCTGCAACAGAGAAGATCAGCAGATCTCTGATATATAAAGTTGATATATAAAGTTGATATATAAAGTTGATATAAAATTGAAAATTCACCGTGTGTCTCACAAACAGATGAAGAGTGAATTAATGAAACTGGTAAAAAACAAGGATACATTAGACCCCTGATGTTCAGTTAAATCCCTGATGACCGAGAACAGAGAGTCACACAAAACTCAAAGTTCAAATCAACACTGTGACGCAGACAGAGGTTCACAGACAGGAAGTTAGTTAGTGATGCAAAGGTTACAGGCAAAAACAAAAACAGCCCCAAAACAAGCAACAAGTCAAAACCCCCGACGGAGGCGATGAGAAGTGGAGGAGACATTATCTGACCTTGTTTTGTGTGAATTCAATGGTTATAAATGAAGCTCCTGGACATTTCCCATTTTGAGGGATTCAGTATCTGTACTTGTATCATCTAAAGTGATATCTGAGGATAACCCAGAATGTTTATACATTATTTCTGCAACGCTTGTCTGTGTTATGACATGTGAGGACCAATCAGGTTGAGCCTCGGTAACAAGAGGGTTTGATTCCCTCAAACATCAGATTTTTATGGATGATATTTTGAATCACACAGATTGAGAGAGATGTTTATACACTTTACAGTTACCATGCAAGACGGCCAGCTTATAATGTTAATGACATATTCCAAGCTAATGTTTGATAACAAGGATTCATGTTATTATTCACTTCTATTATAGTAATTTCTGCACTGTTGAAATCCCCCAGATGTTGATACTGATGGTTTAAATAACTCTTTACATCCACGTGAAGATGAACATGGAAGAAGTCAAGTTTTAACGATCAGACTTTTACTGTCAGTCAGTGCCTTTGATTATCAGACTTTATTGTAAAATCAGGTGTGAACTAAAGCTGCAAACACACATCGGCAGCTTCCTGAGAGGATTAGCAACAAATAGAAGCTCCAGTAAACACAAGTACACGGTTTCCTCTCTCCCCAGGTGTAAGGCTTTTCATCTTCGTCTGTATATTTTGAAGTATTCCATTGTCTGGTCTCTAATATTTGCAGAGAGTCTGCACCTGTGCTATACTTTATGTCTTTATGACTGTCTTGAATCCTCGTGTAATTACTCCTGCCTCTCCTCAAACGTTCTTACTCCAATTCATCAGCTGACAGAAAGATGAAGAAGCCGTGAATCTGAGTTAGTTTTTTTATTATCTTTTTATCGATAAGCTTCCATCTGTCATCCTCCTGTAGGTGTTGCTATATTTATATTGATGTGATGTGGCTATTTATCCGTGTGCATTGTATTGTACTCCCTACTGTTGCAAACAAAATATATAATCAAGTTTGTGTGACATACAACACTCTCTACATCATATAACTCCATATCCACTGTTGTGTGTAATGATGTTTCTTTGGTTGTGTTGATATCCCGACAGTCCTATTGGCTCTCCATCTAATTGCAGAACCTGATTGCTCGTCCGTCCGATCGCCCTCACCGGCCCGACGCCGCATGGATTCATCACTGAGTGCAAATACTTCATTTTGAAGGGAAAGTGAGCACCGTGGCACTGGGCTGTCAGACGGCTGCAGCAAATTATGGATTTGTGCGATGTGGGATATAATTCTCATTTATGAGAGTGGATCAGTTAATGCTGAACAGAGCTGTGAGAGCAGCTCCTCACGTGCTTGACAAGGGGCCGTGTTTGAGCCACAATGGCCGTCAGGATGCGCTAAGAGGGCGACAGGTTCCTTGTACTCGCCATCAACATTTATTGGCGTGGTGGTTGAAGAGCTACAAGGAGCTCGTTGTTGTGTAAGTCCTGAAGGTTGTGTCTGGGGCTGTGACTGAAAAAATATTATCGCAATAAACAAGAAGGGCGGTCGGAGAAGTCACACCTCCACCGAGGCTGATGCCCGAGACACGACGTGTAAATCCTGCTGCCAGAGTCAACGATGAAGGCTCAAGATGGCGACCGCTCAACTACTAATGAATTAATCAATGAATAAAACATTTTGTACTTCACATCATATTCAGTGAAATGTGTATCAATAAATCATCAATCCTCAGAAGACGTTATTACGACTCAACTTATTGTTGTGAAATATTATCATATATTTCTTTATAATACCAGAATATTGGATATTTGACATTTTAGATTTCCTCGTGTTAATTTTCTAACATTTCAGGATAAAGTTGACATTCCAAGATTCAAAATCCTAATTATTCATTTGATTTTCAACGCTAACTTAATTAGTTCCTCTCATGAGCTGCTTCTACAGACAAATCATTCATTGCTTACTGATGTTTTCTCCCTTTTTTTATATTAGATATTTATATCCAGTCTGTTTGGCTGCAGCTCATTATTGGAATCACACGGTGCAGGAGTCTCCTCTCTTGTCTGTTATTAACGTTTTGCTCCCTAATATCTCCCTCGCCATCTTCACTCTTTCCTGTTGTGCACATGAATAGATGATCAAATTGAAAGTGGATTCTCACTTCATGGTCTCGTTTTCCCTGTGTAAAGGGGAAAGCTGCTGGCTAAATCATCAATCTAGTGGGAAAACACGTGTCAGTATCAGCACCCAATGGTCCCACTGTCACGCTTCTGTCTGCCGGATAGCAAGTGGCATGGCACACTCCTGCCAAATGAAGATTTGGACAGGTAATCCACTTTCCTAGCCATGCATTTCATGCACGCCGCCCAACTGAGTACCAGGCGGCGGAGGGATGAGAAGACTTAAAATCTCATTGAGAGTCCATTCCAGGGACGAGGTGTGCAAACCCCCAGGAACGATGACCCGTGAAATCAAGGTGCGGACGACTGTCTCCGCCCGGGCCCGTCCTCATTACGACAACTTGCAAAACAGAGAGGAAAAGGTCACAGAGAGAGAGAGACACTGCAGCACTGAGAGGAGAAGCTCAACCTTGAGAAAGGATACTGGATGCAAGTACGCAGGAAGCACACGTACAGGAGGGTGTCATCGCCGTCTGTAATCACAGAGCAAAGGCAGATGAAAGGATTTGTTTTCGTTCAGTGTCTACATGTACAAAAAGAAAAAGAGCCATTGTTGAGGCTTCTTAAAAATGCAAATTGCTGGCTTTTGGTTCCATAACAAAGAATAAACAGGGACAAGTCTTTGTGTCCCACCGAGCTGTGATGGACTCTGGGA
Organism: Hippoglossus hippoglossus; assembly: GCF_009819705.1. Lineage (NCBI taxonomy): Eukaryota > Metazoa > Chordata > Actinopteri > Pleuronectiformes > Pleuronectidae > Hippoglossus > Hippoglossus hippoglossus. Next base: position 3,065,144 of record NC_047171.1, on the reverse strand, counting down.
GATGAGGAAGCTATTTCCTCTTCAAAGCAAATTGAACAGAATTGATTCTGTCCCATCCTTTCGCGAGAGTGCAGCTTCAAAGAGAATGTTTCTCCAGAGCTTTGTAACCAGTGTCATCTTACTGGAGCAAACCGAATCCCCTTGTTGTGTGCGTGTGATCCAGTCCCCGGCCAACTTATAGTTAATTAATTCCTCTAACAGACAATTAGTGCGTTCAATCAAATCCTGTGGGCACGTTTGAATTGGGATACGTCCAGTTTCCCACTAAAGCTAATGATTAATCACATTGATTTACCCACTGTGTTCACAGGAAGAATCCCTCCTCACCTCGATCCCGTGGTTTCAGTCCTACGTGGAGGTTCACACCACTAACAGCGCTTTTGGTTTATTAATGTGACTCGTTATGTAAGTTTATTAAATGTTAATCACAATGCATATGTATGACTTCACTGACGGAGATTTTAGCATTTTCATTTACACATCAAATGACCCTTACTTATGTATTCATGCAAAGATCTACTCAGTTCAAGAAACATGATAAACCCGAAGAACGCACAGTAACTTGTCCCTGGATGAGCAGAGAGAATCAAAGGTGGGTCAGTTCTAATGCTGAAGAACAGAGATTTTATTTCTCTGGCATGACTTTGCAGGAACTGAATACACTACACTTTTTTTTTTTTACAAATTGCTGTCATACCCTTTTTTCGTTTTTGAGCTACAGTTCAATTAATTGTTCTCAAACAAGAAATTAGTTTTTTTCTTGACTGGAAATAATAGAAATTCCATGTTCGAGTGAAAGTTCAACACCTTGTTCTGTCGAGCAGGTTTCTGATTCGATGTTTTTATCCACTGCTCCACAGAAGGATAGTTTTAATGGAATCTATGGCTGTACTTATCAGTATATGTATATCTCTTACAACATATCAGTAGATTGAAGAACCTGACAGGACAGAAGTGGCACATTGATTTCTCAAAGTATCCATATGTCCGTTAGCCACAGCTTTTGCACGTCTTCTTTATTCCCTGTGAAGCTCTGGGTGAAGAGCAGCCCTTCATTTAGTTGGGTTTCGCCTGCAGGTGCTTCTTATATCTATTGCCCACATCCACCAAACTGTGCACGGAGCACTGTGCACACAATGGTGCTGATGGACCAAAACCCACGAGTCATTGAGCCTATTACACGATGCATACATGTTCAGTCATGCACATCACCTGCGGCGCGCTGCTTGTGGCCGTCTGACAGAGGAAGTATTAGTTATTGAAGAGTGATATGGAACTCAGTGCATGTTGATGTCGTGCACTAATAACACACACAGACGTCTCTGTAGACACACATCGGCACAAAACTCTTATTTTGGTTCGTTTTCTGAAATCATCGAGCACAGAAAATAAACCTGAAGCCGATTTCATCAACATGAACAACACAAGTGATGGTTTTTCACAAGACAATGATTCTCAATGGTTTTTAAAATACAGATACAGACAGACGGATAGAATGTGCATACAACAAAGTGCAAGACACACACACACACACACACACACACACACACACACACACACACACACACACACACACACACACACACACACACACACACACACACACACACACACACACACTCCCTCCTGCAGCTGTATACACATCTACACTCGCTCTCATCACCTATTCAGGTAAAACTGTATCAGAAGCTGTTGTTTCATTCACAGTAGACACGACCCTGTGCATGAAATCCAATAATTATGAATATTATATTTCATTTCTGCTAATTGCCCCCCCCCGCCCCTCCCTAATCCTACACACTGGGACTTGAATTAGCCCAGTGTAGCTTCCGTGCAGTGTTAGCAACAAATCTCTGGTTTATATCAAAGCTTAAAGGCTTAAACACACTTGCATGTGATCTGCCTCCATGCAGGGTGTTAATTCACTGCAGAGGGAGACGACAACACGCGGTAAATGAATACAAATGAATAACATTATCTTGTGTGGTGTGAGGTGTCTTCCCCGTGTACACACACATTGATATGTGGCCTCGGAAAACTTGTCGCCAAGATGCAACGGGCAGCATCCAGCTAATGAACTGCTCAGATAACAATGCATGATGGGAAACAGATGTGCCACAATTGTTCAATTAAACCCCTAGTCCTTTGATTTGGGGGACGGGGGTGGTGGTGGTGGGGGGGGGGGGGGTCCTTGAATATCTCAACATTTTCAGTCATAACTATTTGCAAAGCGAGACCCAGGGAGACATGCGGGGGACAGAACGGAGACAAAGGAGGAAAACAAAAAGAATGAAGAGGGTTTTTTTTATTTTTTCAAACAGACAAAGCAGAAACACCACAGCACCCGAGGGCTGTGTGTAATTCACCAGCTTCTGAAGGCCGCTGCCGACACATTTACTCACTGTGTCCTGAAGAAGCATATTTCTCCCCTGCCTGTGGAATCACTCGATATCAGCGCCTCGAACTGAGAGTTTCCCCTCGGCACTGTAATAAGATGGTGTCTCTGTTTGCCACGTCGTCCATGTTCAGGGTGTTTATCACTGTTAAGTTCTGTTATTCATCCAGATGGCGTCAAGACTAATAAATCTGGTATAAGATGGGTTTGATTACCATGCTAATCGTAAAGTTTACCATTCAATAGATTCTATAAAAGATGTATTTTGTAAATGTAAAGATGACATGTGGCAATGTTCCTGAGAGTAGAAGTGGCTTTAAAAGTTTCCCAAAGCAACATTATGATATGATCAGAAACACATGGACAAAAACAGTGAAATCAGACATATTACTGATGTTTCACTGAATAATCTGCTGGTGAATTATTGTGAACTAAGAGCTCTGGTCATCTGAGAGGTGTAGTTGTTATTAGTCTAATTAACGATCTGTTTGGAAATGTGCACCAGGTCTGTACAACGTAAACCTAGAGGCAGCTCCTCAAGGTTTACATCCTGTTTCAGGCTGTGTGGTGTTGAGGGAAACTTTAATATTCAAGTTTAATATCTTCACTCTCATATTCAGGATATATTGTACATGGTGCTTTTACTGTACTCGACAACATTTGTGTTGAATCAAATCACCGGGTATTACTCCATGCCTCGCAATCTTAGGCTAATCTGATCTGACGTGTGCACGCTGCTTTTGGGGAAATTATTATTAACTTGAAAACAAACATTTAACCACCTTAACTCAATAAGGCAAAGATTTACCTATTCACAGCAGCTTTAGTGTTTCTTTGTTGTTGTGTTTGTGGTGTAAAATGTTGACAGATATATTGTGTTGTTGTCTGCTTCACTACACACAAACCTCATGTCCCTGTTGTTGCTGGCTTGCTGTTTGGTGCTGGGCAGATGCTAACAGCAGGATTATCTGCTGCTCTGAAAACAGCTGCCTACGCCGAATAGAATTCCCCCCCCCCCCCCAAACAAAACGTATTTTAAATAAGGCTGAAAACACCTTCAGAAATATATCGTATATAGACAGTATGTGATGTTATATACAGCTGGGAGGAGGTCGGACGGGAATAAGCCACTTTGTTCAAGCCCCAAAGGTCAGTGAGCAGCTGAGGAGGGAGACTTGTGACGGGGTGAATCCACCAAACAGCGACAATTATAGTATTTACAAAGCAGCTCTGTATAATACATATATATTATATATATAGATAGATATATAATAAATAAAGTGTGTGGGCAGTGATGGGTACATTGTTTTTAGCATTTAAATGCAGCATAAATTGGCCTAATTATTTACATAACGGTCGGTACGAGCAAACACTTTATTGTTAATTGTTGAGATTTGAGTCGCTGTGGGAATCAGAACGTTGATAAGTGCAGCTTGAAAGGTTTTACGTTCACTTGATGTTGCACTAGAGCACCTCCAGCCCCCCCCCCCCCCCCCCCCCCCCCCCACCCCCCCATTGTGCTCTCAGCAAAGTGTGGCTAAGCCCAGTGAAAGTGACCCACCACCATTAGCCCACACTAGCATGATAGGTAGCAACAGGTAGCTACAGATTCCTTATATCAGTAACAACAAGCCAACAGAATAACTTGCCTATCTATACCGGAAATTAAAAAAAAACCTACTTCTTCAGTGGATTTATGATTGAGGAGAAGAGTCAAGTTGAAGCTGCAGCTCACTGGCTTCAGGCCACAGGCTCATTTTGAAAAGCCTGACTAATGCTGACTCTCTGACTCGGTTTAAACAACATGGTTTCTCCTGTTGAGGAAATTCTGGAGGGTTTGCTTTCACTTGAACGCTTCATACTGGACTCTGACGTTTCACGGCATAAATATGGGCATGACAGGGACGACACACAAACACCCACACAGAAATGAGCATGCATGTGCAGCAAGACCATGCTACCAACGAACAGAGAACCTTGGACCACAACACGTGCACAGAGGAAGTGTGACTGAACTCTAGATGCCATTACTCCTCTACATCTTTACATATGAAAATAGATATTTGCTGCTGTATTGATGTTTAAAATATCATGCGTGTAACCTTTAAAGGTCAAATACTGGAAACACAGCAGAGTGGAAACTCCAGGGGGTCTTATTTGGCCCTGGGCCTTCCTTGCAGGTTATTACAGTCCTAATTACTAATACATTGTTCTGTTTGTGTGTTTCCAAAGGTTTCTGTGTCTACTTGTTCTATTTAATAGTTGTTTGGAGGATGCCCATGTCGTCTATCGGCCCAGATGACACATGGAGCTTCTCCCCCCTCCTCTTCGTCTACGTTACATTAATGTCTCATCACTACATGCTCCTGACTCGACTTCTTCCCCCGGAGACCTTGTGCTTTATCGCTGCAGATTCCAGGACCTGCTGCTGCGGCCACATTGTGGACCTTGGTGGAAGCTGACTGTGAATTCTGATTGCAACTTGATTAGATATACATTATGCTTACACACATTTACTACTATTACTGACCATGCCTCTATCGTTATAACTGTCTTTAATGCTCCCTTCATTTCTGTCTGACATTGATACTCCTCTTCATTTATGTTGTCTTTTGTCATGAACATGTTAATATTGTTATATTGTTGATGTGCTGTCAGTTCTGGGAGAGAGATCCTTCACATGCGACTCTCTGAGGTTTATCTGGTAGTTTTCCCTCACTCTGGGTTGAGGACTGTCACTCAAATTGTGATTTGTGACTATGAGCTACACAAATAAAATCTGGTTGATGCTTGAAGAGATAAATGCACCGGTATTTGATCTGGTTCCAGGTGCTGTATCTATGGTCAGTGTATGTGCGTGTGATGCTTGTGCATGTGAAGGTATTTAAAAAGGAGGCTGGGCTGTGGTGGGACCTCTGGCACAGACACGGACCTCGTCATACCTGGAGTTTTTTTTTTTACTCTCCTCCGGACACCCCATTCAGATATCGGTCGCCCCTGGTTACCCCATCACCACCGGTCGTTTTGCGCACAAGCCTCCATACATCGCGCCGTGCGCCGCGCGACGCACGGGCAGTGGCTGCTGTCAGATGCGGTTGCGCGCCTCACACCGAACAAAGAGCGACAACAAGGAGCATCAGAAGCTGCAGAGGACCAGGAGGAGCGCGCCGTGTTTCCTCCCTCCGCTGCTGCTGCTGCGTGTCGCTGGGATAGAAGGAGTGTTTGTGTCGGCGTCCCAAGATGAACCAAACCGCCTCCGTGTCGCATCAGGTCAAATGCCAGTCCACCAAGACCATCAAGGTAGGGTTTGAGATCGATTCCTCCCGCTGTGAGGAACTTATCCGTGTTTTCTGTGACTGAATCTGTGTCGGCAGCATCTGAAGCAGCTCCAAACTTCGCTGTGAGCTTCGGTGCACGGGTATGCGCATTGACGCGCAGCGCTTTGGAGATGGTCTGTGGATATCACAGCCTCAGCCCCTGTTGTTGGGAAGTTACAGCTCCCGTGTGAAGCGGATTCATTTCGACATGAAGGTTAACACGGAGCCTGAGTCCAGCTGCTGAAAGTCCAGTGCAGATGTGTTGGATGATGGATGAGGAGGCACAAACTGGCGCAGTGGCCAGATTTCATTCACATCACGTCGTTCTCCTCGTTATTATAACGTGTGTGTGCGTGTGTGTGTGTGTGGACTGAGCAGAAAACTATAGAGTCTCTCTTCCATCACAGCTCTGACTGGTGTCCGTGTGCCTCCTCCATGTGCTTAATGGTTTGGGATCATATGTGAAACCCTGCACCATCACACACCAGTAAGGCTGCCTGCGTGCTTCTGATGGCGCATCACTTTGCTCAACTTTGCCATGAGATCATCCCGATTCCCAACCTGTTGTCACAATGAATACATGGCGTTAAACATGGTGGAGTGTGTGCGCGTGTGTGTTCAGTGCATGTGAACAGGTGAGCGGACAGGTGATGGATTTGAAACCATCGCTTTTTGTCTCAGTCACGACCGAGAAACGTCCAATGCAACATCCGCATTGTCTTCATATAGTGCACCTAAACCTGGGAGGAGGGAGTGTGGAATGCATGTGTGTGTGTGTGTGCTTCTAATGCAGTGTGTGCGTGTGTGTGCGTGCATATGAGCCCGCACACCCTCTCTCTTTGTGTGTGTGTGTGTGTGTGTGTGTGTGTGTGTGTGTGTGTGTGTGTGTGTGTGTGTGACTCAACAGTGGGATCGATTCTGCTTCACATCACTTTTCAACCTCGATGTCCCACCAGAGAAATTCAGCTTGGGGGCAAATGCATAGATCCTCCCCCCCCCACCCCCCCACCGCCCAACCCACTGGCAAGCAATTCTGGAACACAAGGCTGAATTTATTACTGGAGTTTGACTTGGGATGAAAGATGAGGGGAAAATATGAAATTGGTTAATAGGATCCGTGATGTTTTTTAGTTTTTTATTTTCTTGGTAGAATGAGAAAGTGCTGCTCTGCTCCTTCTCGTGGCTGAGGAGGCGCCACTGGTCCTGATGCTGGGTCCAGTGGCTGAGGAGCCGCCACTGGTCCTGATGCTGGGTCCAGTGGCTGAGGAGCCGTCACTGGTCCTGATGCTGGGTCCAGTGGCTGAGGAGCCGCCACTGGTCCTGATGCTGGGTCCAGTGGCTGAGGAGCCGTCACTGGTCCTGATGCTGGGTCCAGTGGCTGAGGAGGCGTCACTGGTCCTGATGCTGGGTCCAGTGACTGAGGAGCCGTCACTGGTCCTGATGCTGGGTCCAGTGGCTGAGGAGGCGTCACTGGTCCTGATGCTGGGTCCAGTGGCTGAGGAGCCGTCACTGGTCCTGATGCTGGGTCCAGTGGCTGAGGAGGCGTCACTGGTCCTGATGCTGGGTCCAGTGGCTGAGGAGCCGTCACTGGTCCTGATGCTGGGTCCAGTGGCTGAGGAGCCGTCACTGGTCCTGATGCTGGGTCCAGTGGCTGAGGAGGCGTCACTGGTCCTGATGCTGGGTCCAGTGGCTGAGGAGCCGTCACTGGTCCTGATGCTGGGTCCAGTGGCTGAGGAGCCGTCACTGGTCCTGATGCTGGGTCCAGTGGCTGAGGAGGCGTCACTGGTCCTGATGCTGGGTCCAGTGGCTGAGGAGCCGTCACTGGTCCTGATGCTGGGTCCAGTGGCTGAGGAGGCGTCACTGGTCCTGATGCTGGGTCCAGTGGCTGAGGAGCCGTCACTGGTCCTGATGCTGGGTCCAGTGGCTGAGGAGGCGTCACTGGTCCTGATGCTGGGTCCAGTGGCTGAGGAGCCGTCACTGGTCCTGATGCTGGGTCCAGTGGCTGAGGAGCCGTCACTGGTCCTGATGCTGGGTCTTCGTGCTGCTGATGTAGCTCAGTGTTAGTTCGATGCTGGTTTTCACCAACCGCCCATAAAATTTCACGTGAGCCACAAACTAGGATGCTCGTAAAAAAAAAAAAAGGCATAAAAAGCCGCGGTGCTTGTGTTTTAAAATGAGGTGTTTTGATTTAGGGCCTTTGTTGGAACCTGGTGTATAAAGTCTGCAGACGTCTGAATGTATCGACTATTTTGAGCCTTGAGTGTTGCACGAATTTTTAAATCACAAGAGTGCAGGACACACTAACTGGAGCCTAAACGTGTGAAGGAAGCGCCACAGGCTGCAAATCTGAAGAGAGCTTGAGTCCGTTGCAGAAGTCGACGATGTGTTTTCTTTGTGCAGGTTTGTGGCTCTGAACAGTCTGAACAGACCCAACATGTAATATTGTGAACATTCGTAAAGCTTTTATATTATAATAGTTTATATAATAGTTTGTCATAATAAAAAAAGCCGAACGAGCAGGCACACTGTGAGCAGTCATTTCCAACAATACCAGTCGAAAATACTGTTTTGACTGCAGTACATTATGGGATGCATCCAGCTGAGAGCTCTATGATGAACATCAACGTCATCGGCAGATTTGTAATTGTCTGTTTTCACTTTCAGCTCATGTTTCGATGGAAAAAGACAAAAACCACCAGGAACCCATGTAGCTCTGATTGATTTAAACTGGTTTAAATGATAATTCTGGTTTATTTGATGCTTTACGTAGATTTGGCCATTATAGATTCATTAATGTGATTTGTGAACACTGGCATGTTGCTGCATGACGGTGGAAGAAGCCTGATGAGCAGGCAGATTGCAAACAAGCCAAAGGTTTTGCCATATATTTATTTAGTGAAGTGACCCAAAATACGAAAAAAGTCAAGGTTGAAGCAGGAAGATGCTCCGAAAACTCTCATGGATGTTTACGCAATTTTTTTAGCATTATCCAGTATTGTTGCTGCTGCCTTCCCTGATGTAGGCTTTTATGTTACTGTACTATAAAGGATGACCATGGGGGGCACCTGCCTCCACTGGCTGGGGGGAGAGGGGAGGGACCAGGAACAGCACCAGTCAGACTGGTTGTCATAATTAAAATGTGAATATTTATATAACAGCAGCAATGAAATCAGCGCCAGGTAATAGTCGTAGTAATGATAATAATAATAATGCTGATAATGAATAATATGGTAATAATAGTTATGATAACAGTAGTTACAGTAGTGATGTCAGATCTGGATCCTGCAGACCTGGAGTCAGAGATACCAGCAGAATGAGGGAGAGAGATGAAAAGCACCATCTCTGTCAAACTGATCCCAGTCCACTCGAAACCAGCACGAAGACACAAACACAGACATATTTAATGTGAACGGACGGTTGTAGCTTCGGCAGAAAACAGTGACTTGATGCTTCTTGTACTGAGACGCTGACGGAGGAAACGTGTTTTCGGGGCCTTTGAGCGAGACAAAGGAAACAGAGGATCACATAATGGATATAAATGTGAATAACAGTGTCGGTCAGAAGGTCACCGAGACTCCATTGATTTTCCTTTTTGTAAGAGCGTCGAGAAAACATGCACACGGTCATCCATCATGTTGGCTTTTATTTTATTTTTTTAATATCATTGTCTGTGAGCAACAGATTGTGTCTCTACACTTCGTGGTGCATCACGCAGTCAGAAGGCTCGTGCTCGGTAGCTAATAAAACCACATCACTAAGAGGGAGTTTTACCAAGTTTCCAGACGTGTGCCTTTTATTCGATTCCTGTTAAACCTTGGTTCCTGCGAGACCGAGGACCGAGGACTCATCGGGTTGATTTGAAGTCTGTCAAAGTGACAAGGACAGTCGTCTGGGAGTTTGAGAATAAAACAGGGACGATCAATGGAGGTAATTAGAAAAGACAGACGACTTGTTTTAGCGTCCAAGGACAAAAGGCAGCAGGGGCAGAAATCTGAAATCACACAAGGGGCTGGAGAGAGGTTTGTTTCTTATTGTTCATCACATGCAGCACATGTGTCGATATACGTGGAGGCGGAAGAGGTAGTGAACAGACGTAACATTAAATAATCCTTATTCACTTTACTGCAGCTTGATGTTCTGACACATGTTGACACCTGGATACATATTCTGGATTCTTTGCTGAGCCAAAATGGTTTCGGGATCTTTGCTTTCTGTGGCAGTGACAATACACAGAGCTTGAATTCTTTGAGAGTATTCGACCTCGTGCTCCGTTGCTTAGAGGGCTGCCGTGGGCTGAACCCCCGATGGTTTGCAGGAGTGCTTACTTACCACAGGACTTCTTTCTGAGTCTCTGTGTGCAGCCCTGTTGTACCTGTAGTCTTACTTCTGGGTAAAGACGAGCCAGGTCGGAGCAGGGCTGCTCGATGCATTCACAGCCAGTTACAAAACTCCCAAATCATAGCCGTGGTGAGTGACACTGTGTGTGGAGCATCTACTACAGATGCACACTGCCTTCAAAACGTGTTTCAGAAATCTGTGAAACAAGCAGGGATCACGGTCGGGATTAAAAACACCCAAACTCCTTTGTGTTGCACCAAAAAAACGCTAATCTCTTCATGTCTGACCCTTGTCGTCTCGCGCCGGGGTCTTAACGTCTCTGTGTTATCCTCTTAAATGCCCCCTCTTCACATTGTGGCTGTGTCCTTACGCCACGCGCCAAGATAAGAAATCCAATTAGGACGAGGCACCAGATTTGTCGTGGGCCTTTGCTGCTGGGGTCTAGCGGCGTTTAACAAGGCTGGCGGGCAGCTGGAGGCTGGTGTCGTTGGCGGGGCCCCCGCGAGTGTCAGGTCCACCCACATGCAGATTTCAGCTACACACTGGGATTGTCGAAGAAGCAGGGAGCTGTGTCAGCGCTCCTCTCCTAGCGTGCACATCAGTGACGGGAGCACGGGGTTGTGTAAAAGAACGTGCCGCACTTCCCAAGCTGTGCTGTAACACTGTGGATTTACACTGACGCTGCACCGCGAGGATCTCAACAGGGAGTTTGGTGAAAGTGACACTCGGTGATTTATGTAAGTGCAAAGGACTGAGTCTGTTTTTTTGAAATACCAATTTTAGGATCCTGTTTCATGATGACAAGATGAAATACCTCTGAGTGCGAGCGTACCACTGGATCCACCACCCACCCGCTCTCAGACATTTATAGTCACATCGCTGAAGTTCTCCAGTGACAAAAAAGCAGGGAACTGAAAATTAAAGTGACACGAAGTCTTGGAAACAGTTGGCAAAACTGTGTCTTTCATAAAAACCAGACGTTCTGCCACTTGAAATCCGTCTCGAGTACAGTTTCTGCACCGGGGACGAGATCGCTGCTCGTCCCTTCGAGGCCACATCGGCCCTGAGAGGAAAATCTGTGGTGGGAATTCAACCAAGAGGAAAAAAATATTGGTATTTAGAAATCTGACCATTTTCACCTGCAGTGTTTCCTATAGGCTACATTGATTTATCTGTGGTGGCCCCTCCAGAATATCAAACATTGACCACCACATATTGATTTTCTATATTTTACAAATGGGTAAAACTTTACATTATCGCAGAGCTGTGCACGGAGCATTGATTCTGTATCTCTCTCTCTCTCACAAACACATCGACCACGTGCCGTCTCTCTGCTCACACTGAAGGATTTCTGCTGTTGGCGTAGTTGCTTGAAAATTGTTTCTCTTTGAAATGATTTTTTCGGGGCATTTTCATGTCTTTATTTCATAGCAGAGTGAAGAACAGAAGGGAAACAAGGACATGGAGAAGGGGACTGACAGTAAATGGTCCCGCTGACTCAAAAGGGCTCGTCCTGAGGTGGGAGTCCGACCAGGGGGATTGTTTTTTTATTATTAGTTCATATTTACATGCCTCAACCAGCCTGTGACGGCAGGTGCACATGCAAAGGCCATATTTCCACACTTGAAACATCCCTAAATTTGTGCACACAGGACCTTAATCAGTTGTTTGTATATTTATGTTTCGTGCTTCAAGGTTGAAGATATTTCAAAATTTCAAACCCCCTGTTTACGGACCTTTAGTTGCAAAGTGCTTTAAAAATAAAGGATAAAACAACAGGGAAATTAAAGAGGGCTTCAATCTAAGTAATTTAAAAAGCTCACAGACCTAATGAATTAAATCCCTGATTGATTGGCCTGTTATTTTACTAATTAATTATGTCTAATATGGTAATTATAATTTCTACTTTACCACACAGGAAAGTAATAATAAACACCAGTTTATGAAAAGGAGATGGTGTTTGCATGTTTTCTTTGTTCACACACGTGCACACATCTCATTAGATAAACTAGTTTCACGTCATGTCAACGAGTTATTTACTTTTTCTTGAGAGCTGATTTCATCCAGTTCTGCCAGTATTTATCGATTGCAAATTGAGTGAAAGCAAAGTTTAGACACCAAGTGATGCTAAACGATTTCCTCTGTCGTACATCGGCTCAGTGAGCAAACATCCACTGGAGCGTCCGTCATGCAGTCGATGAAAACCACCTCAAACTAGAGCGTGTTCTGTGTCTGTGGATATATTCGGCTTCTATGCACTGATGTGCTCTGATCAGGGAAAAGTTCTCACGTTGCTGCTGCAGTGACAGATTCTACAGATAAGTAATGAGGACACTGCTGATGGAGACTAAGCTGTAATCAACCTCTGTCATGAGGCAAGTCTTGGATTTTAATTTCTGGTGTCATGTCGACATCTGAAGCATCAGTGAGGTTTAATGTGAAGCTCCTCCATCTTTAAAAGTGTGTGTCTAAAATCCGAAACGCCAACAGAGACGGCGTGTTCGTGTGTTCCCGAGTTGAAACGCTGCTCGGATCCTGTTTGATGTCTGACGTGTCAAGAGACAGAAGAATATCAAATGATAAAGAATTCTCTTCAAGATAGCTTTTTCTTTGAGTCTGGATAAACAAAATACACAATTCAAAACATTTTCACTTTTCGTTTGCGTTTGAAACTGTACAATATGTACGGAGCGGCGCGCTCAGCCTCGCCTTTTATCCGAGCTTTTTCCAATCCCTGGCAGGGAGACGAGTATTGTTTGCAATCACTGTGCCAGCGCACGCCACCGATAGCTCTCATCTCCGCGAGTCAGCACCCGGGATGCTCGACAACTCATCCAGCAGGTTATTGAACCTGTGAGGCGTTCCCCTGTTCGGAAGATCTATCACATAAACAGTCTTTAAAAACTGCTCAGGACCGGCTTGCTCGGGGGGTAATAGATAGCTGGAATCAGTCTCATAAAAATGATTGCGTTGGCTCTTGAGTCAGTGAGTCTATAAATTATAGAGCTCCGCCAGCTGATCTCAATATATCCTCCCCTCCGAGTACATCTCTCATTCCCGAGTCTCACCGAGGAATGAGAGATAGATGTGCCGCTAATTTGTTTTGCGGGTGAGACATATGTATCTGCCACTCATTTGAATAAGAGCGCTTTCGCTGGAGAAGGCTTATTTGTCCCTGTAAAGAAAAAGTAAAATGATAGAACCTGTCGTTTTTCACATTATATTTGCCCTCACGGGTTCTGTAGAGTCCTCACTGCTGCTTGATGACTTCCCTCTTGAAGATGTGAAGTAGCTTCTCCTGAGAACATAATGGATCTCAGTGGTTTTTGAGAAAAAAGGTTACAGACCATAGACTCATTATAGACTCGAACATTGAATGAAAAAGTGATAAAGCAAAGTGTGTGATGTGGTGCAGTTCTGTTTTTGATTCATTTGAATAAAACGATGACGCGTAAAGACGTCACACTCGTCACAGTCTCATGAATGTGATATCTCAGTTATGCCTCAAATTTGGCAGAACCGCCTCTTGGACTCAAGGATGAATGGATTAGAATTTGCTGGTAAAAGGTCAAATACCAATGTGTCTCTAGTCGAATTAAGTAATATCCAAAAGGTCAAAGGTCAATTTCACTGCGACGTTGTAGTGTTCTCGTCTTTCCCTTGAATTCCTACAACATCTTCATGAGCTGATTTCTAATTTGACTGAAACAAACTGAATCAAACAGAAAGTGTTCTCAGCGGACGATTGATTTACTGAACGGGACAGAATGGAATTGAACCAAAGACAAAAAAGACAAACTTCTGAAATGCCAGGAGAGAGGCGAGCGAAATATACAAAGACAAAGCATCACAACATATTGAAACAAGGATTCAGGAACTTGAGCCCTTTCTTTGTTTCATTGTTCTCAGGAGATAACATTACAGGACGAGCTCGGCCTCTGCTTCCATTTGAAAAGCAGAGAGCCCCCCCGACGAGTGAGAACAAACCCTGGATGTTTTTATTCTCATCAGCTTCAGCACACTAAGTGGGTTTTGGGGGGGTGCACAGCTGCTCCACCTTTTCTCTCATCAAATCCATCGTATCACACAGAAATCCAACATTTCACCTGAGCAGTGACAGAGTGAGAAGCAGCTTAATGAACACAGCTGTGGTTTTCACACAGGCGCGGGGGGGTCACTGGAAGCACTGGAAGAAAACCTGTTCATGCTTTTCACCAGTAACACTGTGTCACTGGTCCAGGTGATTTGTGGCAGCAGTGAGACTGTTGCTGCAGGAGTTTTTCAGACTGTGGGCACGACCCAAAGTTTATATAGATTAAAAGTAATATATCATAATAGTAATACATTAACTGGTAGAGCTGGTAGAGCGGTCGTCCTCTGACCAGAAGCTCGGCGGTTCGATCCCAGTCTTCCCCAGCTGCGTGCCGACGTGTCCTTGGGCTGGATACTGAAGGAAGGAAAACAGGCTCTGAGATCCAAACTCACTGTTGTAGAAAGGTCAAAGGGACGTTATGAGGTAAAGCAGAACAAGTTGAGCCAGAGGAGAGAAACACAACATCTGTCACTGCAGGTGAAACGGCTGGTGTGGGGCCACCGGGTCACGTTGGCTTTTCCACTGACTGTCTCCTGGCAGTAAAAGACATTTATAAAAAGGTTTAATTCAGAACGTTAGCACAGGCCTAAAAGGCACGCGTTGACATTTAATTTGAGTTTGCCTTTCTTCTTTACTGGGCTAGTCTGGAAAGTGTTTCTTTTTTTTCTCCCCGATCTATGTATTAAAAAAAGATGATACTGAGACGGTAACTCTCAAATGTCAAGTTGTCCCTGCAGCCCTCACTGTTGTCATTGAAACATCCATCTCATCTGTGAGCCCCACGGTCTTCTACTGGAACTATAAATCTGTAGTTGCCCTGAGAACTCCTGCAGAGACGAGTCGAGGTGACTTGTCCAACTAGAGACGGGTCGATGTCTGTTTCCGCTGCTAAACCCAACTTGTGTTGCATTAGTAATATAAGCAATATGACAATGGGATTAACATAATATTATGTTTGTCCGTAAAGGGACTTAGCGGAGCCACTGGTGCCTAACGAGCCGTGCACACTTTACTGAGGAGGAGAGAAGCAGAACAAAAGTCTGCAGCCACGTCTGTTAGCACAGCTGAAAACTGTTTTGCTGGTGAGAGAAGCTATAAAACTGGCCTTCCTTTGAGCTAGTTGAGTATCTGGAGCATCACATTTGTGGGTTCGATTATACTCTCAAAATGGCCAGAAAAAGAGAACTTTCATGTGAAACTCGCCAGTCTATTCTTGTTCTTAGAAATGAAGGCTATTCCAATGCGAGAAATTGCGAAAAAACTGAAAATTTCCTACAACGGTGTGTACTACTCCCTTCAGAGAACAGCACAAACGGGCTCTAACCAGAGTAGAGAGAGAAGTGGGAGGCCCCGGTGCACAACTCAGCAAGAAGACAAGTATATTAGAGTCTCTAGTTTGAGAAATAGATGCCTCACAGGTCCTCAACTGGCAGCTCCTTTAAATGGTACCCGCAAAACGCCAGTGTCAACGTCTACAGTGAAGAGGCGACTCCGGGATGCTGGCCTTCTAGGCAGAGTGGCAAAGAAAAAGCCATATCTGAGACTGGCCAATAAAAAGAAAAGATTGATATGGGCAAAAGAACACAGACATTGGACAGAGGAAGATTGGAAAAAAGTGTTATGGACAGACGAATCAAAGTTTGAGGTGTTTGGATCACACAGAAGAACATTTGTGAGACGCAGAACAGGTGAAAAGATGCTGGAAGAGTGCCTGACGCCATCTGTCAAGCATGGTGGAGGTAATGTGATGGTCTGGGGCTGCTTTGGTGCTGGTAAAGTGGGAGATTTGTACAAGGTAAAAGGGATTTTAAATAAGGAAGGCTATCACTCCATTTTGCAACGCCATGCCATACCCTGTGGACAGCGCTTGATTGGAGCCAATTTCCTCCTACAACAGGACAATGACCCAAAGCACACCTCCAAATTATGCAAGAACTATTTAGGGAAGAAGCAGGCAGCTGGTATGCTGTCTGTAATGGAGTGGCCAGCGCAGTCACCAGATCTCAACCCCATTGAGCTGTTGTGGGAGCAGCTTGACCGTATGGTACGCAAGAAGTGCCCATCAAGCCAATCCAACTTGTGGGAGGGGCTTCAGGAAGCGGGGGGGTGACATTTCTACAGATTACCTCAACAAATTAACAGCTAGAATGCCAAAGGTCTGCAATGCTGGAATCGCTGCAAATGGAGCATTCTTTGACGAAAGCAAAGTTTGAAGAACAAAATTAATATTTCAAATAAAAATCATTATTTCTAACCTTGTCAATGTCTTGACTATATTTTCTATTCATTTTGCAACTCATTTGATAAATAAAAGGGTGAGTTTTCATGGAAAACACGAAATTGTCTGGGTGAACGGTAGTGTATATATTGAAGGTATTCTGGGGCCAAATCGCACCAAATTCAACACTGCACTTTCTCTGGCCTTTAAGAATACACGTGCCAAGTGTGAAGTCGATAAGATGAACGGGTTCTGAGATAATCGTTCCACATACAGACACAGACACATTCTGGAATCAGTAGATAAACCATCTCGTTTTATTGTGGATCTCACAAGACATTATTTTCTTTCAAATGACACAAACACAAATAAGAGGCACAAGCTCCTGGGACAGGCGCATGTTATATGTACAATTTAATTTTGAATCCCTGAATACAGTTTTGTAGGAGGAACACAGGATGAGCAGGTGAGAACAGGACTTCAATAATAACCCATGAGACCCCTTATCTCTGCAGATGCTTAGTATGAACCTCTGATGAGTTGTGCTTCTCCATCTAAAGAAAGATGAAATTAATAAATACTATTCAACAAGTGTACGTGGACGAAAGAAGATGAAAATCACACTATGTTTGCACCTCCTGCTTTACACCAGTATGAACACTGGGCCCATTGTCTGATCTCACACTTTGGAGGAAAGGCAAGTCATTGAAAAACAAAGACACCTTTTGTTTTAACACATTAACTTTTGAATTTTTGAAACATTTCAGAAACCCAAGACATTAAACTGTTGCTCGGATGAATTCAACAATCCTTAAATAACATTTTTGAATCAGCCACAGTTATTAAGTCATTACTTCTCATTAACACTGATGATTATTGATGTTTTCATGGGAAACTCCTGACCTCCCCATCGACGGGACTGGAAGTGAGAGGCTGCTGGTTAACACAGAACAGATAGGGGGGGTGGGGGGGGCTGTGTGGGAGGCGGCTCCTGCCTTGGAAACAACAGATTTGATCTGTCGGCTGTAGCCACCGTCTGCCGAGCGCTTAATCTTTGAACAGAATAGGAAATGACATGTGCTGCTGTTCTGGCCACAACAGCGGATGAAGTGCGGCTGATTGAAGATGTTTTCAGACAGACGTCTTTTGCTCGGGAAGTTTCTGATCTCAGTGATTGACCCTGAAGCCTGGAAGTGGATGACATGATGGGAGCAAGGAAAGGAGCCTCAGTGCTTCCTTTGTCATCTCCTTCAGCCAAGGAAACACCAGACCCTCCTTTGGAAAGGAAAGGAGGTGATGCAGATCCAAAATGGCTCTGGATCTTTGTAGTTTCACCACAGTAGATCGATGTACAGCTTTTTTATGATTGTGACATGATTACAATTACATTCATAATTTAAATGAGTAAAAATGCCCAAACCACCTGTGCAAGGAAACTCAATATATATATATATATATGTCTGTATACTATTTACTTTGGCTTGTTGCTCAGCTCAATTCCCCATTTCTATTCTATTATTAATATTTTAACTGCTGAAAGTTTTCTCCTTGTTTTCCCCTTTCATATTAAATTCCAATCCTAACCCACCAGGTGTTTAGTTGTCTCCCCCTCTGGATGATTGATGGTTAAGTGTTTTCTTCTGTACAAAATGAAAAACATAACTTGAACTGCAGACACACAGCGTCGAGTCTGTTTAATAAACTGAACGAGTGTAGATTCACGCTGCAGTTGTCTTTTCCCTGAAGAGTCTCCTTGGCCTCCTCACGTTTCCCATCGAGGTCAAACAGAAGTGGTTCTGAGCAGAGATTCTTTTGACTGTTTGACAGAGAAATCCTTCAGGATGAGGTGGTGTTTTTTATTTTTTATCCCTGCATGTTGCTACTAAGTCGGTTATTCTCTCGTTTGTCATCGGGCAGAGGAGCAGGGTGTTGATTGGTGCAGCAGCAAGAGAAACATGTGAGAACCTGGCCAATTAACAGCAGGTTTGAAATCCACCGCTCTGCCTGAAGTGCCAAACGATAATCTTTCAATCCGTCATCTCTAAATGAGAAATTGTATAAATGAATGATACATACATTATTGTATGAATAAATAATATATATATATAATTATAATACTATTTAATAATATAATACTACAGACAAATCTTAATATTTGATATTCAATTAGATTATGAATGAATTTGATAGATTTATAGAAATACATGTTGTGAAATTGTATAAAGACATTTTATATATAAAAACTGAGTGAATAAATCAGATATATATGATCTGAATGTGTTTATTCTACCTAAGGAGGCAGGATTAACTGTCGTGGCTGCTGGGAATCAGCCACAGGTCGTGTGAGGGACAGAAACTGATGAACATCCGACCTGAAGAGTTACACCGAAGCCTTTCACCAGGTTTTTCACCTCGGCTTCAGTTTCCTAACCCACGAACACAGAGCTGCTCTCACTCTGCTCCCAGGCACCTGAACGTGGAATGGATGTGAGCATGTTGCAGCCCCCCCGACTGGATATTCACTGAATAAAATAGGCTGGACTGTGAAATGAAGGTATTCCTCATTGCCTCTGCTGTGGCCCGAGGCTGCCAGAGAACTCTGCAGAGAGGGGGGGGGGGGGGGGGAGAGCGGAGTTATTGCTTAAGTGTGTTACGTGTGCGCTCTGTGTATTTGTATGTAGAAAGTGTTGTACCGAGGAGGAAGCTCATCCCGGTGACACAGCGGAGGGGAGGGGGGGGGGCGTGTCAAAACATTCATGAACGGCTGCATCGTTCCTCTGTGCGACGCTCCAGTGTGGGGACAGAGCTGCAATAATAGGAACAGCACATAATGAGAACAAACACACACACACACACACAGACACACACAGACACACACACACACACTGCGGGGAAGCTGCTTGAAAAGGCAGCCTGGAGAGAGAGAGAGGCGCTGGCTCCTCTTGGGGAATTTGACCAGGAGCTGGACACGACCAGTTGGACGGGATTCAGTTCCTTTGTCTTTGAACCCCTGTTTTTTTGTGTATTTACAGACTTCTGGTGTTTGTACTTGGCCACAAATGAACGAGCACTTTTTTCTTTCTAACGGTATTTACACCGGTACCTGCTGCCTCCGGGAAGCAGCCACACGCCTGCAACCTCAGTCCGACACAACACCTTTTGCTAACTTTGGGCCATTTAAATGAAAGCATATACAACTTGTTAACTTAGTTGTAACACAAGTAATACATTAACTTGTATTACAAACTCACTGGAGTAGTGTGTGACAGAGTTTAGTGTTCTTTAAGCAGTGCAGGCTGGATCAGGTTTGTCCCCCGGGCCTCCTGAACAAGGCTAAAGAGACTGAATGGGAGATTTGTGTTGCTTCTAAGTTCGCCTGTGGATAGTTCACCGGATTCTGGAGCTCAGTTGAGTTACACAACTTCTAGTGACTGTTAGTTTTTTATTATCGTCACCACGAGGGGGGAGGGGGGGACATTTGGCATTTGATCTGGTGGCTTTTGATCGTTTCCGATCTCTCAGGTCCGTCAGTTGCTTCAGATCTCTCAGCTTCTTCTTTGTTGCTTCGCTCTATTTAATTAAACAGTATCTGTATGAAACTGTGGTATAATCATCACTTTCGAGTGAAGACACTGAACATTAACAGTGAAAGTCGTTAGTGTCTATTCCGGACTAGATAATCACTCCGTCGTCAAGCTCAGACAAGAAAATCACTCAAAAAAAAGCCAAACCCGTTCACGCTGCAACAGGATTTAATGGCGGTAATAATCTGCAGCGGCACACAGCCTGACAGGTGATGCAATTTCCTGGGGCCTTGGTTTTTCTTATAATCTGGCGAAATAGGATGTGAAGCTTTTGGTTGTGCTTTAATCTCAATGGACAGACAACAATCCTTTAGCAAACTTGATATGACGCGGTGCTCAGCAAATTACTTACTTGGAAAGAGATTATTCTTTTCTCTGAACGCTGATGCACGTTTGGCCGAGGATGGTTTGTGTCAGCGTGCGGCTGCCGGAGGTTTCGGGGGCTGACAGGGACTCGGCGCTGGCTGCTCATTGGTATTCTGGAGCGGCGCCGCCTGTCCTGCTTTACTATAGAATCCATAGACTTTGTGACAAAGTTGATGAAGCATGAATCTTGGTCGTAGCGCCGGGGCAGAGACAATGGAAATGAAAGCATTCAGCACCAATGAAACAGAAAGGAAACGTCGGTAAGGACATTAAGTATTGTGCACACACACACACACACATTTCACCACTGTGCTCCAGTGCTAAACATTAGTGTCTGATCCTAACACCCGCTGAGCTCTGCTGAACATCAGTAAAACTTTTACGTGATAAAGATATGCAATGTATTTTAGAAGTCTACAGTATATCTATCTTTCTCACACACACACACACACACACACACACACACACTTATTTATATAGCGCTTTTCTAGTCTTGATGACACTCAAAGTGCTTTACAGTACAGTTTTTTTTGCCATTCACCCACTTATTATATCATTATTAATATACATCTATATGCTATATGTGAATAGTGAATGTCCCTGGTGTGCGGATCAATAAAGTTCTATCTTATCTATATTTCTTTCATATTTTCACTCTACCCCCTCAGCCACAGCCACCCATATATATATATTTGTAAGAATATTAAAAACTGCCTTGGGGCCGCCAACGTGTTTGTAAAGATAATCCTTTTTTTTTTTTTAAATCAATCAATCTGCAAGAACGATGCTGGACATTTAACTTGGGGAATACACAGTGGGATGATGTTGGTGAAGAGATGATAGTGTAATGATTAAATGTCTGTGGTGCCAAGCTGTGCCCCGTCTCCCTCAATCCATAATTAAAGCATCTGAAGAAGAATAAAGAATAGTGATTATTCATGGGGAGTTTATGGCACATAACAGTAATACTCTCTTCATCTTGTGCCCCTGTTTGCTCCATGTGACCCCTGGAGGAACCTGACAGCTCGTGGGTGGTGCTCTGTGCTGCAGCTGCATCAGTGACACAGCTGCACAGGGACCAACCACAACATGCACTATATCAAGGCACTTTACAGGAAACGACTTTTACACAATTAGAGAGAGAAACACAATTCCCACAACGAGCCAACACCTTGGTGACTGTGGAGAGAGAGAAGCTCTTTTCACAGTCACAGAACCAGACTCGATGTGGGCGACCATCTGTGGGAGCGTGTAAAGAATTAGGAGATCTGAGTCTCTGCCTCATCAGATCTTGACCATTCTGTTTTACTGCAGTGATGAAGTACAATACTACATCCCTGTAGTAGCCTTACTGTATGTAAACAGCCCCCCCCCTCCCCCCAGTACTCTGAGCTGTATAGATAATGAGTGTGTCTGAATTCTGTTCCCTGATTATGGAAAGAATGAAAACATTTTTATTCATGTCCCTGGTGACTGAATGTCCGACACAGAAGCATAAAGGAAGATAACCCTATTTCTTTTCACCCCCCCCCCCCCCAAGGGCGGTGAAGAGATCTGTAGTTATGGTAGGTAGCTGGAAATCAAGGCCTTATATAAATTACGAGTAACAACGTCAACGAGGCAGACGGAGCACTGAATAGTCGGAGTAGAAACATTTGAAAGATACCGTGAAGATCTCTACACTCTAGAAGTGTCAACCAATTCACTTCAAGGAGAATGTCACCAGCGTTGACTCCTCTCTGGTCATTGTGCAGTTCTGTGTGACTCAGCCTCCCCCGCACTTTTACACTCGGCCGAATCCCTGTGGCCAAACCTCACACTCTCTGAAGAGAAGCATTCTGTCGACCCCCCCCGCCACCTGCGACTTTGAGATTTATAGTTGCCAAGGCTTTGACTTATTTATTAATATTTCCCTCCAGATAGCTGATTGTAAACCAAAAACACGAGGGGGGGGAGAGAGGGAAGCAGCTTGATAAATGGCGAGTGGAGAAAAAGCGGACACCTGATAGGCCTCTCCAACGGCTGAGAGACGGATATTGGCCAGAAAATAAAAACCGCCTCCCTGAGCTCAGATGACACCTCAATCTGTCTCTTAGAGGAGAAGAAAGGAACTTAAGGCCGATTCCTCTCAGTATCTTTCTGTTGTCACGGCCGCTGGGGCCAACAGTCAATATGGAAACCAGCCAGGGATTCAAATTGTTTGCCCACGTTTGCTAATAAGCTTGGAAAATTGAAGATAGAGGAGCTAATATGTGTCTTGAATTTCTCTCAGCCTGAGACGGAGACAGCAAACGGACACAGTAAATGGGAGGGGGGACTGTGAGAACAGCTGCTTCGTGTTGTGCTCGTGTAAAAAGAAAAATCATCCGTCCTCCTCCTGAGTCGTGTCCCCTCCAAAGCCCCGTTCTCTCTTTCAATCATGGGCTGCTGCTTAATTTCAGTTGTTGTGTGAGCTGCACAGATAAAGAGCCGTGAAGCTGGCAGCCGCACACAATGAGAAGACCTTCACTGATGATGGGTCCTTTCAGACGGGATAAATACAAAGCTGCAGGATGCTCAGTGTGTCGTGTCTCCAGGCCGAACTCATTAGACGGAGCTGAAGTTGTAAACGGGGGTTGAACAAACAGCCGGCTCGTGCACTCCCTCCTGCTGGCCAGCAGAAGTCAGCATTGTTCTACACAAAAGGTTGGTGTGTCCCCATAGAGACAGTACCGCCCTCACTTATTGTCTTTGAGGCTGATTATTACACATTATTACTTTATACATTCATCCTCCACTAATCCTCATGGAAAACAAAGCTCTCTTGTTAGTTTGACCTTATTGTTCAGATATTAAATTGGTTTCTCTTTTGCTCTGCGGCTGTTTGTGAGATTATTCGTGATATGATGCAAATTATCACATTAAAAGGTGTGATTTAAAGATGTTGAACCAAGGTGTGTTCAACCTCTGAAAGAAGAAACATATTTTTTGTTTCTTATGAATAAAAAGGCGATAAATCAAACCAGATTTGTGTCCAGTACACCGAGGGTTTTTGCTGCTGTAGCCTTCCTTGTCTGTCTTGCTAATATTGTCTGATATTAGC
The DNA here is from genome assembly GCF_009819705.1 of Hippoglossus hippoglossus. Taxonomy (NCBI): domain Eukaryota; kingdom Metazoa; phylum Chordata; class Actinopteri; order Pleuronectiformes; family Pleuronectidae; genus Hippoglossus; species Hippoglossus hippoglossus. The sequence continues at coordinate 3,041,751 of NC_047171.1, read as the reverse complement.
AAATATTAAGGGCATTTTAAATCAGTTGACTGATATTATGGATTCATTTTGCTGACTGCTCTGCTTCCCTGTACCATTTGTCCACAGTTGCAAGGTGTTAAGCAAAAGTCAGACACTAATTCATGTGGATTTAAATGAACATAATCAGAGTCGAGGGTTTCTGGTTAGTTTTATCTCACATTTTTCCCAATTGGCCAAAATGATATTCACACTTATTATCTATCTCTCTGCTCCCGTGCATATTCCCACATGTGAGCACAAGCTTTCACTCGGCTCACGCCCGCACTAGTGATTTGAATTGAACATGTGTTTCTATGATTTTGAGATATTTGACTTGATATATGATATATAGATATTGATGAAATTAAAAAAGCAAAAAAACACATTAAGTGATTATTTTACCCGAGCATTTTAGTTGTCAAGTGTTTGTAAGAGTGCTCTTCAGTGTGCGTAGATTCTCTTAAAGAAATGAGTGGGTTTTAAGAAGAAACGTCGTCTTCTTCTGTCAGGGAGCGCTGAGGCAGATGGACCCAGGGTGCAGAGTTTAACAAAACAAACAACTAAAGGCACACAGGGGAAAACACTGGAGGCAAACGAAGAGACACAGAGGACGGGAGCTCAGGAGACGAGGCACAGGAGATCACGACAAACATTATGACAGGTATTTAGACAACGAACCGACAAGGACAAAGGGGGGGGACTAAATCACACATGAATACAACACAATGCTCTGAGGCTCTTGTGCACAATCACACAACAGAAGGTTTCTCTCTCTCTGAGTCGCCTCATTGTCTGGAAGTCGTCCTTCCTTTTGACAGAACTTCTATCTCTGGGGCTTTCAAGCCCCCCCCCCCGTCTTCTGTAGAAGAATAAAAAAAAGGCTTATGTTTATTTGTATTGTGTGTTTTTTTTTATCGTGATCAAATCCCTTGAAAAGACCCGAGTCAATAATGAATTGATCCGACGAGCAAATAGTGTGTGTTTGTCCTAATCCTGGTAATTTATTGTCCTTAACTTGTCCCCCTGTATCACATGGGACACACACTTTTATACAAAACTATCAACACACAGGAGGGATCCTCACTGTTGAATTGAAAGTGTAAATACTCTGAGACAAACGAGTGCCTTTTCGAATGCAGTCCATTTGCCACGTTTTATTCAAATGTGAAATCGAACAACTTATCCTCACAAGGCAGAGCAGTGTTGTTCAGAACGGGCAAAGAGATCCACCACTTGTTTCACATGCACGTCTTCCTCTATGGGCGGTGGTTCAGAGCCAGGGAGCTTAGGAATGAGCCAGAGGGGGCGGGGGGGAAGAGGACTGCTGGCCAGTGACACTGAGGTGAACAATACTTGCTCCGGTACCAAGAACAATTACACTACAGGTTTATTCTCAATGGATTTTTGGTGATAGGCCGTAGACGTGTGTTAAATATCAGCTGAGGTTCACAGAGGGTGTGTCCTGACTCGCTGTGTTAGATCCTGCCTGTGCCCCCCCCCCCCCCCTGATGAGACTCACCTGTATCTCCTTGTCCCCTGATTGTCTGTGTATTTAAACCCTGTGCGTCTTCCCTCATGTTGTCAGTTCGTTGTGTGTTCTCGTCGTGTCGCCTCGTACCAGCGTTGTTTTCTCGTGAGTTCTTCTGTGTATCGCCTGTTTTCCTGCCTGCTCCTTTTGAAACCGTAGACTACCTGTGTACCGACCTGGACTTGTTAAAAACCTTCTGATCTGCTCCTCTGCCTTGTGAACCGTGCAACCACCTCCATCTCCTGGGTCTGATTAGGTGTTTGAACGCTACCTGGGCTCTGTCATCCCGTTACCTCATGTGGCCGTATTGCAAAAATAAAGTGTTTTTGCTGCAGTGAACCATTCAGGCGTCCAATAGAGCGAAGGCCAAACTAGAACTAGAGTTTTTCCTCTGAAATAAAACGAGATTTAGAAGAATTCTCTCATAAATCATGAATTCAGTGCAGAGGAGCAACTCGTGATGATCATTTTTAACGATGTCAGTTGAAAGAGTAACACGTGAAGGGGAAGTGATGAAAGGCTGCAGCACAGCGGTGGACTAATGGACACCTGCTGATTTAGTGGTGTCAGACTTTGTGCTCCATAATGTTTCCTTGATGGACTGGCGATCAGCTTCTTGTCCCTTTTCATCGCTTAATGCCCCAAAGACCAGTTTAAATGTTGTGGCTGATCGGTGTATAAGCAAACTTGCATGTGTCTAACGCTGGATTGGTGAAAGCCTGCAGTGGAGAGCATTTCTAAAATGTATGTACAGTGAGCATGGCTTGTGGAAGCTTGTCTTCCTTATGGGGACAAAAGAAGCAAGTCCCTATAAATAATTGAAGTTTAAGACATGAGCTGCTTTCAGACAGGTACTGAAGTCCAGGCATTTTCCTGAAATTGTCCTCGGGGGCTTTCTGGGACAAAGGCTGATGCCGGTGTCAACGTGCGGAGAAACAAAAACACTGTGCTTTCCCCCGAGGAATCGATGCATCATGTTCTACCTTCTGGCGTCAGCTACGCAGGCCCCACTATTCACCTGAATGTTGTGGGAAATTTCCTGTTGCTGTGAACACGTCTGACCCAAAGAATCTGCTGCTGCATTCCTTATATGTGAGAGAGGAACTCGTTTGTGTCTGGAAACAGCTGAAGATACATGACTGTGTGTGTGTGTGTGTGTCTGTTTGTGTGGTAGCAGAAACAGATGTCAAAGGGTAAAAACTAAATCCCAGTATTAGCAATGAACTCATGTGACTAAACCATAGTCTGTCACATGAAGTGTTTTTAGCTTTAGATGTGATAGTAGCTGGGTTTTGTGGACTGAGCCTGTTTCCACACGTGAGGCTGTTATAACCAGGTGCTGCTGCAGCTTCATGTAAACTCAGCAGACCTGAGAGTGGTATTGATCTTCTATTCCTAAAATGTCCAGAAGAAGAATCTCCTCTTTCCTCTCCTGTAATACCAACTGCTCCAAAGGTATTGATGAGTGTGTTTTGTTTGTGTTGCATATTTTCTCAGTTATAGATTTTCCCCCGAAGGACTTCACATTACATGCCACACAGAGCTGCAGCTCTATCTGTCCAAGTGCCTTAGAGCACATATGACATTAAGTTGTGGCTTGTTTGGAAGGATATGTGAGTTTTATAATGGACCCCGTGGTGAAACATTAGACTGACACCGGGAATAGTTTCATCATGTTGAGAGCAGCATGTAGAAAGCATCATGGCACTGAGCAATAGAAGTGGATGAAGACAAGCAGAGTATTTCATTTGTATTTCATTTACTTATTGAAATCATGGAGTATCATTACAACCAGATTGCTTCGATATACAATATGCCTATTCACATGTACAACCATTACTGGCCACACCTCTATCTTTACAATTGCCATCGCTGCTCTCTTCATCTCTGTACGACATTTTGTTTCGTATAAATTGTTTTATGATTGATTGACTAAGGTAAAGTTCATCTAATTGGCTCGGCGATGAAAATGTAGCTAAGCGATCATTGATTGTGATGAAGCACAAATAAAGAAACAGTCAGAAGAGAGACTGATGGGATTTTTTGCTGCATTTTAAAATAAGAAAATAATGCAAATATGTTTCTACAGTGCTCTCTATGGTGCCACATTCTGAACACATGTACTGTAAATGTCTGGCAGCTCCTCCTCAGGCTAGAGCTCATCTATTTGGAATTCACAGCTTGTATTCCAGTGATCACAAGGAGGACACGCGTTGTTTGTGACTGTGGAGGAATGAATTACAGCAGAAGTGCACAGGAACCAATCAGGTCTGATCTCAGCATCTCTATCTGACCTGTGCAGTGGGCTGCCTCATCAGATATATACATTGTTATGCATTGGTAGCCTATAGAACGCATAAATAAAACCTACCTGAGAAGGTGGAAATATATATTTGAAAAAAAAAAAACCTCCAGATAATCTGCAATTCCTCCGGCTATTTCAGAGGATTTCAACAAACACACGTTCTTCTAGGTTTTGTAAGGTGGTGAGAATTGCTTTGAACTATCTCCCCCAGCTCACAGTAATGTGTTTCTTATCACAGCTTCACTGGCTGTAATGGACCAGGCTTGTTATTTGATGCACTCTGCAGCTTTTAGGGATAATTCCAATTTTTTTTTTGGGGGTCAATGGGAGATGGTGCTTCTGTGGCCTGAGCATATTTTATAACAAGTGTGAATAGATAAATGCGTCCTCCAGATAGTTACTGGTAAGGAAATCATGCTGAACTGCAGGAGATTGAAGTCGAAAAATCATTCATTTCAACTGTGTTCTTTTCAAATAGTGAAATTGTGAAGAGTTTTTATTTAAGGTTTATATTTCAAAAATAAGATGAAATCATAGAGCGTCTCAAACCTTAAAGCAGCTATAATTAATACTTTTATGTGAATGATGAATCCATGAGGTGAAAGGAATCGCTCATAATGATAAATTCACCTGATTTTCTACAGATCCCCTCAGATATGAGGAGCTTCTTTGTCTTTCACTGAGTTTGTTTCGCTCTAAAAATCCACAGCGAGCAGTTTTCCTCCGAGAGAATTCAGAAATACATCTTCAAATGAACACTACAATCGGTCTGTAGCCGGATGTGGACAACTGCTCAAACAAAAGTCTGTTATTGCAGATGTATGTTGGACAGAAAGCAGCTTGTGTTGCTATAAGAAGGTGAAATGATCCAAAGGTGAGGAAAGTAAGTCTTTGCATTTTGTCCGGTGACTTCTCTTTGAATTACTACCAATCTAACTACTTCAAGTCATTTAGAACATTTAACCTTGTGTGTAACAAAATAATGGCTTAAAGGCATTTTCAAAAAACAGTTGTTTGGCGATGTAATCCCGAATTTTAATTTTAAGCAGTGATTTCAAAAATAAAAGTGATTTCTTTCACTGGCATGTTTGAATTTAAAAAGTCACACAACCACAGCATCTAAAACTCCAACGTTTAATACCAGAGAATCAGCCCATGAGCAATCACAAGAAAACGCAGACATACTGTAACAACCTGCACAGGAAAATACAATTATATCCTGGATACTAATATCATACCAAAAAAAGTCCCATGTGACAGTCGATGAGAGGAAATTGCCTCCTTTGTCAAACAACATTTACGTCTCCAGTGCACAACAGTGGCAGTTCGACTAAAAACCGCAGAGACCCCTTTTGAAACCAGCACTCTCTTCATTTAATCTTCTCGCTCCCTAACCTGATTGCCCTTCATCTTCTTTGCCGTCAGCGGCCGAGGGAATCTAATTCATGAGAGGTCGATGACAGAATGGGGCCTGTGGTCCTTCTAAAAGGCGCCCGTGCTTTTTGCCCGTAGAGAGAGAGAGAGAGAGAGAGAGAGAGAGAGAGAGAGAGAGAGCTGTGGAGTTAAAGCCGGACATCAAACGATGACTTTAACAAGGAATTTATTAGAGCCGAGTTACTGGAGCTCCTATGACAGAGCGATTTCAGGCTGTTGTTTTGTGCAACTACTGAAAACTGAATTTTAAATGCCACTGCAGTAAAAGAGCATTGCAACAAAGGTGGAGTTTATCAGGTTGCATTCCCATTACATCACAGCTTCACAGCGTGATGCTGCAATCCTCACTTCTGTCAATGAACAATTTTTTGATTCAGATTTTGCTCCTATCGACATAACTCCAGACAGGAGCGGCTGGATTGACCACAACAGAGCCCCCCCACCCCCACCCTGCCCCCTGCTTGCAGCATAAACACCCCTCGCCCAAGCATGAAACTGACCTTGGCCTGCAGGTCTCGGTGCTGAGATAAGCCCAAACAGGCGCGATATGAACTTGATTCCCCCGGCACCCACGGTGGTGAGAGAGCAACCTTGGAGCCGTGACGTCAGAGAGGTTTGTATTATCCGCTCGCTGTGAGCGAGGAGAGACACGCAGAGATTCTGCAGCCCGACTGCTCACCTGTCTGCCCATACCCTTGTGTGCGCTGTATTAAAATTCATGAGCTATGTTGGTTTGAATGCCAAGGTTTTTTTACGGCAGCGCTCTCTCTGCATAAGTCCTCAGGGACGAACAGTGGGAGAGATTAGAGAAGGACGGTGGAGGGAGATATGGGATCAAGAGGGGAAGAGAGTGAGGGAGGGAGATATGGAGGATATGAGGAGATAAGGGAAGAATGGATGGGGGGGGAAGGAGGGTTAAAAATAATGAATGGAAGTCGAGATCTCATCCCTATATTGCCAGAATATGGATATATATATTTTTTTACATATCTGCAAATGGCATGTTCAGTGTGTTTAAGGAGAAGAGGAAGAACAGTCAGTACAACATCTGTTTGGGGCGAATACATTCACTGTCTAATCCAATGGAACTAATAACGTGAGTGGACTTGGAGTTGGTTCAAGTAAATATAAGTTATTAAATATTTCTCATTTCAACCAACGATTTACATTTGAGAGGGAAGGGAATCAGTCTCTAGACTTCCTAAAAAGCTCCTAAACACAAAGTACAGCCGAAGTTCTGCATGTATCAGGTCAACTTAATACACATTTTAAATATGACCTGACACTTGCATGGGGGGGGGCGAGTCAGGGGATTAGCAACGTGATGCAATTCATGTTGTGTCAATCCATCCAGACAATGAGACATTTCACTGGATAAGTGAAACATGTCCTGACCTGCTGTTGGCACTAAGTGAAAAGTAAGGGGATTAGCAAAGTCAGGAGGATTCACCCTCAGGGGTCTTACGCCTCTGGGCAGTGGTGGACTGGCTGAGCCACAGGCATTGCCCTCCATTGTAGGTCTGTGATGGAACATGGGGTCTCGTACACTATCCACCACCCAGACCTCCATACATTCTCCTTTCTGCATATAACTGGATGTTCACAAACTCCTTATATGGCTAACCACAGTCACAACTGCACTTGTAAATGGTCACATCAAAATAAAAACTGTCAAATCGAATGAAAAAGGTTTAGAAAGTTTGTTGTCTCTGCTAAAAAATTAAGGTTCTTATCTCCCACTGTGAATATGCATATGAAACAAAATTGCTTGATATGCTTCTGTTTCTGCAGTTTTAAAGCAGATGATCAGCTTATTGGGGGAGGGGCTGGATATGTGTCACACAACCACCATCTTTAGCTTGAAAGTCTTTACTATTCAGGATCGTGACGTTTTTTTTGGTCAAGGACGGGAAGACGATTGCCGTGACAGAGACAGATAAAGGAAGAGAGAGAGAGACAGTAGTAGGCCCAGTGACAAGTGGTAGAAATTAAATGACTTGCTTGAGGTCAAAGGGAATCAAACTCAGAGGGTTTGAGGTACAGGGAGCCGCGGCAACGTTATACAACATGGAAAACATGGGGAGCTTTCAGAGAGTCAGAAGTTTGCCTGCAAGAGAAAAAGCGCTGACCAACGGCAAGTTGTTTACAGTTAAAAACCTGGCAACTAAGCGTGTACGGTGATGGATTGGGGGAAAGTGTAGGTGAGTGAATGAGGGGGAAGTGAGGTGTGCAAATCAGGCGAGAGGGATGGAGTGACTGAATGAGCAGGAGACTGACAGGCCGAGGAGGAGAGGCTCCGACTGAATAAGGGAATGGGACACGGCTGACTGACAGATGGAGGGAGAAAGTGAACAAGGGAGAGATTGGGTGACAGTCTTACTTAGTGAGACTTTGGATGGAATAAGACTCACAGGGGTGTGTTGGAACTGCAGCTGTTCTTCGTGAAGACACAGGGGGGCAGTGTTGCACTGAACACACACAGCACGTGGCTCTGCAGACATGCATACATAATGTGTTAAATACATTTTGAATGAGTTTTGATCCCATTCAGAGACGGGATCCATAGTAGATTAGCTACACGTATGTACCTGCACCTTTTGTGAATGAAGTATAATGCATTAATCTTAGTGACCCCTTCATTTTTCCTTATCGTGCCTTGATAAGGTCAAATTTTCAATTTCACATTTTGATTAATGAAACCTTGAAAACACTTAATGACGTTCCAGCAACCTCAGCTGTACTTTGTGTTTAGTGCTAATTAGCAAACCCGCGTATTATTCATACACGAGGCAAACATATCAGCACGGTGGGATTGTCTTCTGCAAATTAGCATGCTGACGATAGCATTTGACCCCAGGCACCACTGGGCCTAAATACAGCCTCAGAGCTGCTAGCAAGGCTGTAGACTGTCTTACACACCAGTAAGAGATGCCTCATATGTTCGAATTGTCCACACAAAGACACACACACACACACAGGTTTTTGTGTTCTACAAGGACACTGCTCTGTAGGTGTATTAGGGGGACATAGAGATGTGGTGTGTATATACAAAAAAAAACTGAGCCATACAACTCAGATTTCACTTCAGAGTTTCTTTACACACAACTCAAAATGTAACAACCTGACATCATACATATTTATGAGGACAACACATAATAAGATGCATAAGCCTCCCGACCATGACACCAAATGGAATTATACACACTAATGTGATTCGTAAGGACAGTGGCTACACAACACACATAAATGTCACTGTGTATTAACGGGTCAAACATGAATAAATGGAACGTGGCTAAACACAAACACAAAAAGAGTTGGCATTGTGCGTTAAAAGGACATACCTGACAAATTGTTATACACGTCACACAGTACATCACCACTGTGCATTCAAAGACACACACCTCATCTTTGGGGACATAAACCAACAAGTTAATATACACTGCATGTGTATTATTTTTGTATAGTGATGCAAATGTACAACCTCACCTCTATACCGTGTATTCAAAGACCTGCTGTTTCTGTGATACGACTGTTTATCTACATTAAGTATTTTCTTTTCATAGACAATGACATCGCAGAACGGAAACAAGGAGTTTAAATGTAAATTTTTGATAACATCAAATCACAACATCGCATATGAACATTTGTGTAACAAAAAAACCTCAACTGTGAAGGAGAACTTACAGGTGACCTTTCTTTAGCGTTGAGCCCTGATTCCTGACAAGGTCTCTTATGTTTTGAACGGAGCCACAGTCTTGCACTGCTGGACTCAATCATCAAGGCTAGTTTCCCCTTTTGTGATATGGTGATTAAAATGTCGCATTACTGCTGTGACCTCTGTTGGAGACCGCTGCCTTTTGATTTTTTCCTCCTTGGATCGTTCAGCAGCTTTTTCAAGAAACACTACAAAAGAGGAACAGATTTTCCAAATCCTGGTGTTAACAGTTAAAAACTGTCAAACCTGGTCAAAATTACCTCGAATAGTTAAGTGAGTAGAAGACGAACTGATCTACAAAAGTCATAGAAGTTAAGAGGACATTTTGACATGACTAGATTAATGTATAGTTTTTGTTCTGTACATGTAGCACACAAGGTCCGGGCACCCTAGGCATCGACACTTCCTGTGGACATTAAGGCTTAAAACACGATGTAAATGACGCTGTTTCAAGGCGAATATTAACGTCGGGGCTTGCGGACACCTGGACGATTCCACACGAGCAGTCTGGAGGCATGTTATGTATTTTCTGTTGTTTTATAATGTCTGAAGAAGAAGAGACTCCTAAAGTGTTTTGTGTTGAGTGGATAATGAGTGAATTTTCATTTTTCGGTGAACTATCCCTTTAAGTTCAACCCCTGATTATGATTGAAAAGCCAAGAACTGCTGTGTCTCTCACAGAGTGTGAACCACAGGAAACTCTCTGCACTGTGATTTGGTCTATTCATGAAGCAAGCAAGGTCTTGTTGGAGGAGAGAACCTTGGAGCAAAAGTTGCCAAGGACGTCGGTACAGACCGGATTCATACACGATATTTAAAGTTCATAGTAATTCGATTGGGACCTAAACCTTGACACATTGATGTAGAATGGTTGTAAACTGGAACAAGTAAACACTTCAGACTTGATGAATGATGTCCTGTCTTAAACTTAGTGAGCATCTTTGTTATTCAAAAGACATCTTTTGAATATTGTGTACTTTGGCTTTCTCCACTATTGCTTTCTGTCTGTGACATTTACACCAGTCGCGTACCTGAGCTCCACTGACAGCACTGCTCGTTCACTTCAAAGAATTATGAGTTGCAGAAATATACCTTTTGCAATATTTTCAAATGTAACCTTCGAAACCCTGAGACCTTCAGTTTCTGTCCACACCAAAACTCTCAGATTACTCCTGCAATAACTGGGAATACATTTTTTTGCACATATTTTATTCATATTCGTTTTTTACTGCACATCTTATAGTCATATTTATTTATTTTAGTCTTGTTCAAAGAACTACATTAAGTTTGCATGCTTGTCTCTTTTGTCTACTTCTGTATTTAACCTTTTGTTCTTGGCTCTATGGGAAATGCCCTTGACATGCTGCTGTGATACAATAATTTCCCGAATTGGAAATAAAGTACATCCATCTGTGTAAATTCTGGAAATCCCACATTTTTCATACAGTATTTGTTCACATCCTGTATGTTCCGGTTTGCTGTGACCTTTCCTTTTGCCTACTGGCAGTGAGTTGATACCCTGAGACAATACTGATGTGGATTAATAGTTACAGTACGTGTAGGTCTGTGAATGTGGCTGCACTGACATCAGCATGTAGCGACTAACGAGTGTGATTGGTCAGCATGTTTGTTTCATGATGTCAGTGGAGATTGTTAAGATATATTATTGTTATTACGGAAGTTCTGAACATGCTCCTTTAATCTCCTCATTTTGGAAACGCACATCTTGCAGAACCACCTTCATCACAAAGGGAATTCGCTATCAGAGTCACTGAAAGAATTTGAAGGTCATTGCAGCCTTCAAGGTCACGAGACACGAGTCCCACCATGTCTCTAAGTCACACAATGAAAAGTAAGAATGATTAAACTGTAACTCTGGTCAATACAAACAAAGTAAAATCAAAAAAATATCCATCAAAACTGTCAAATGGTGAAATCTGGAGCCCAATTATAACTCAAAATGCAGCAGCCCATAGCCATCATATCCTTTCATCTTAAGAAATTACGTGTAGGATAATCAGCAGTGTTGTGACACACTGGTCCATCGAAACAGAGTTGGAGACATTTTTGGAAGATATCAACTTGATTTGTCCAACTCGGACTGAAAAAGCCTCTTGTTCATCTTCAGCTCAACATTTTTTTTTGGGGAACGAAAAGGTTCAACAAAGTAGTTTCGCCAGCAGAGGGTCACTTATTGTCCAAAGAGTTAAATGATGACAACTAGGGATCAGTACCTTCTTTAATATAGACGTCCTACAACCTGAACGACCCTAAAGTTTCTCTGTCCATATTCACTGATACAACCCATAGGAGTGACCCAGACTTTTATTGTTGACGTTGTAATAGGCTTATTGAACGTTAATATTTATGGATTGTTTGGCTTTAAGTACACAAAACTGCTTGGTTACATTTAGGAACATTTATTAGTACTTTTTAAAAGAAGACATATTTTTCATATTTGCAGCCCCAAATCATGTCAAGTCTGGGAGTTCATTAAAATAAGAACCGGAAACAAGCAATGTTCTCTTTCATACACAGGACACTGAGCATAAAATTGTTGCCCAGCATGCATTTGGGTGATTTTGACCATGGGACTAATTGTGCAATTAATGAAAATACTAACTTTACAGAAGTTGTGGAGTTTTGCAGCCTCTCAAACTGCTGGGAAAAGCACTTAAAGATAAACTATTCCTGAAATGGGGTTAAAGCAGGTTCTGGTACTGTACTGTTTGAGTAATTACACCTACAGCACATATTATTATACCTCCAGTACTTTGTGAAGGTTGCTAGTTCTGGCTTTGTGATCCTCCAGTACAGATTAGATGTCCTGTTTTACAGCTGTGATAATTAGAAAAGTCTTACTTGGCACTTTCCCATGGGTGTTGTCGCCTGAATATTTTTCTCAAGGCTGTTAAACACACAATGAATTGCTCTGATGACTGGTTGTTCCCTTCACCTTCCATCCACTTGTGTATCTCCTGTTCTTAACTATGTCTGAACTCCCTTCCTGTTGTTCTACCTTTCGTCTCTTTGGCCACGTATAATATAATATAATATTTTAAGATACCCCACTCAAACACATATGGTGTTTCTGTCTTTAGATTAGTCTAACTGTGGTACTTCTCTGATTTCATTGGTTGGGTCTTGCACATATGTGGCATTTGGCTGGAAAACGTACCCAAAGATTTCCATTCCTTGGTGAATCTTGATATGATAGACGCAGTAAAACTACCAGTTAAAACCGTTCATCCTTTTTTTCTGTGTCAAGCTGATGACCGTGCTGACCTTTGAGGGAATGGCGAGCTAAATGGAGGAGGCTAAAATGTAGCATAGAACTGTGTATCATGATTTACAGACGTTTGTGATGCAGGAGTCAAAGGGTCAACGGACAGTTAGTTGGCAAGCGAGTCATCTAGGTCGTTATCTGGTGAGTTGAAATACATCTTGTGAATAAACCGTGTTGCCATTTGCAAACAAGCTAACTAGCATGTGAGGTCCCTAGATTTGAGAGATTTCCTCCACCTCTCAGTAATTTGATTGAAATTATGCCTCATCAGAGTATCTTATGATAGATAGATAGATAAACAATATAAATATAAACAAGCTGAATGAACTCAGCCTTGTATTTGCCCCCCCACCATGCGTCTTTGTACCGAAGTTTTGCTTCAAGTGCCACCAAAGAAGTTCGTAATTGGAGCGCAGTGCTCAGAGCCCGAAATAGAATAAGTAAAAGTTAAAAGGCTTGTTTCAAATCAAGCAATTCATTAGAAAAATGCTCTCCCCATGCCCACTTGAATTTAAAGTAGGTATGCTGCTACACTACCTTGAGTTTTTTAAACAGTTCACTAAGTGTTTTCGACACGTTGTTTTCTCTGGAAATGGTTTACTGCCCACAGTATTAAAGAAATGCAGACTTTATAGGTCTGATTTGAGGGACATTTTCCAGTTTGTAAACTCCTGAGTGCGGCTCAAGTTTTGAGTCTTCTGTTCCGGCGCTGCAGTGCAGGTCAGAGCCGATCAGGAGATGGGAAAAAAGTTTCATAAATCTGCTCCCCAATTAAAGTTGAGCATAGAAGAGAGAAAGCACCCCAAAGGTGATGTGATTTAAATAACTCCTCTTATTAGGAAGTGGCTCGGAGGGGTTCTCTGGCAATTATCACTTGTGACCCACAGCAATTATCACCTGCTCCCAGCAGACAAAAGGCTATTTTCAACTGATTGAGTGCTAAGCCACAGGAATTTTTTAGAGCTTGACCTTTTGGCGGTGGCTTGGAGAAGGCACAGGCAAATCTTTTTTAGGCCAATAAGACTTTTTGTGACAACCTGTTCTACCTTCGTGACCTTGATGATGTACTGGAAGCCTGTGGATGGAAACAAAACCCCAGATTTCTTCAACATTGAACCGTGCATCTCTTCACTGTTATTGAGTGAATCAAATCTAATAAATTGCCTTTTTGTTTGAACGTTAGCTCACTCAATGGAAGATGTCTCGTGGGTATCAAGCTGTGGCTCGGGAGGTAGAGCGGGTCGTCCACAAACCAGAAGGTTGCACTGAACCCACAAGCTCAACATGTGTTTGCTTGTTCGCTTTCTTCCAATTCCTGAATCTCTGCCTGTTTGCTTCAGGAACTAGTCCATTGGCTTTTAGAACTGCAGCTTTAACTTTAATATAGTCACCACTTTCAACAGAGCTGAGGGCAGAGAAAGCTCTCTTGGCTTTACCTGTGAAAACACAATCTTTATGACAACCTGGACACCGTCTAACCTGTGCCACACATACAGACAAAGAAAAACATACATCTGGGTCTTTTTGTTAAATGTAGACAGGAGACACAAGCTTTCAGCAACATCCAACCCAGTTTAATGGCCGTTCCACCGCCTTCCCTACCAGTGGCTGAATAACTTATCAGCTCCTATTTCAACTGGAGCCACCAGCCTGTGTCTTAAGGCCATTACAACTGCCAAAGAAAGAGATGCACGCCAATACCTGTTGTCAGTCTACAACAGAATCCATAACATTGAATAAATACTGGCAGTTTTTTCTCAGTATCCTCTGCAATCAACCTGTACCACTGCACTGAAATATGTTTTTGTTTCTATAGAAACAAGTTTTTTCTGTAGTGTTTTCTGTATTTTTTCCTTTATTTTATTTTTTTATTCTATTGACTTCTATATTGTTATTCTCTTCTGGTAAAAGAACAGACAGATGTGCTCATTTTCCACATTTGAACCATTACAGAAATGGCATTGTTCTGTTTTCAGAGAGTGAAATTAAAAATGTTTTGCCCATCCTATGTTTACCAGTTTCTAGTTCTTCTAGTTCTACTTCAGTTTCTACTACTACCTCTGCTTTTCCGCTCCCTGCAGCTGTTTGGCAATCTGCTCAAAGAGATTCAGCCTCATACCTGATGCCGTATGTGCTCCCCACACTTCACCTGATAAGATTGAGCCGGCCTCGCCCCTACAGAAACAAGCCAGCATACCCAAATGGAGTGTGGCCACAACTTACTCGCTCACTCACTTTGAGAGTGGTGCAATTTGCCACTGATACAGAGCATATGTTGTTGCAATAAAGCTCCTCAGGCTGGAGTCTTTCCCACTTGTGAGGCTTTCTGACTTTGTTTTCATGTCCTTTGCAATGTAACGTTTCTTAAAAACTACATTATGGTTTATAAAGTTGTGGCCAGAGACGTTGCCACTGGGGTCTCCCACACACAGCCAGACACCGAGCAGTCACCATTTATCATTATTTATTTATGTGCAGAAGAACAAACGTAAATTCACTAAACTTAAATTGTTTGAAACGAAACCTTTTTCCCGTGGCTCAGCTCAGTGTCTCTTCATGTGTCTCTTCTCTCTGTGGCAGCTTTTTTCTGCTGCCTCTTAAACCTGAGCAGTAACCAGCTAACAGCCGTCTCTGAGCCACCTCCACATACCCCCATCGCCGAACTCAGGTCAGGGAGCCATCCAGCCTGACCTACTCCCCCCCCCCTACCTGGGACCTGGGAGGAAGTGTGCCATGGCAACAGGCACCCTGAACAGCAGTGGGTTGCCCGAGAGCAGGGTAGAGCAGAGGAGCCATTCAGGAGGCCGACCTGGAGACAGAGCAGGTCGGCGTTGCCACACGACGCGTCTCTCCGGAGGCCAGGTGGGTGGGGCACGTGTCGTCGGACACCTGACATGGACCCGGGACAGCAGTGGGCGTCGGCCTTACTGCAGACTTGGTACCAGGGACAGGAATGAAAGTCGGCCTCGCCGCTAACGAGGAATCAGGAACAGGGGCTGGCGTGCACTTTAAATCAGGAATCAAAAGTATAATACGCTATTCCAGTCAGCTAGAGAGGAATACCAGAAAACCTAAATGTATTTTTAGAACTTTCTAGGAGGATGGATTATTTGCATTACGGTCAGGCACAGGGAAGAAGGCTGCTCGTGTTCCCCTGGTAAGAGACAAAGTTTGGTTTAGACACCTTGTGAATTAATGTTAACTTGTTAAAGCAACCAGATGTGAGATCAGTACCGACAGGGTCTGTGTCTCAGGTTTTGGTCCAGTGTGTCTCGGCTCTGCACGGGTTCTGGGTTCCAACTTTCATATGAAGGTTCAGGCAGAAATCTTTGGACCTGTCCAGAACTCCAGTGTGTACACCGACAGGAAAGTCATACATACTTTAATGAACCTACTCTCTTCCCAAATGATTCATAGGATGTAATTGACGAGGGTAGTCTGTGCTAGAAAAGCCTTTGATTTCAGCCTCACTGAAGGCGGATGAAGGAGCTATTTTGGGCTGAAGGTCAGTGGAGACCATGTGCTTTGATCCTGGGGAGAGATACAGACCGGTTTATGAACGAGCTGCAGCTACGGTGTTTGCATCAAGGCCCCAGAAGAAAAGAGATTAAATATTACATGTCAGAAGTTGTCCTTCCTTATTAATTCATATTCCCGAAGCCTTGAAACACAGGACTGCAAAGAGGCATTTTTGATCATTATTATTATTTTCAAACCTTTTAGTTATTAGTTATTTATAATGTGTACATGTAAAGAAGCTTTTTTTCAACAAACATTTCCTCCGTCTCTGTAAAACACTTCCTGTCACTATTAATACGATCAATCAGGAATCAGAGGTCACAGTAGAATTTCAGAGTAAAGTGAAACAACAATAACCACAAATATTTGGATTGACAATTTTTTCCCCACTTTTTACAGGCTTGTTATAAAACATAGGACTGGATGAGGTTGTTTAACTTGACATCACTTTTTTATATAAGTGCTTCTCTCTGAAATGCAGGTGGTTTCCTGTAATGCTGGGTTTTGATTCACAGCTTTCTCTCTGACATGTTTCCTGAAATGGTGTTTCGTTTTTACATTTTGTCGAGACTGTCGAGACAAATGCATTCATACATAAGTTGTTGTGCAGACACACTTATTTTTAGCCATGCTGGGTTGAAAGCATTGTGTTAGTTTTTTTTTTGTGAGAAACACATTCGCGAGGTGATGGTCTTTCAGGACTGAGCCAAGACGATTATGGTCCAATGCTCATTGAATTAAAACAACCAGTCGTCTGATCCACTCCGGCTGTGGACAGCTCAGCTCCTGTGGTCTGGCTCTGCTGATCAGTGATTAGGTCTTTAATTTCTGGGACGCTCCCTGCAGGCGACTGCAAGAGACATTATTTACAGTGATGCTGGGAAACAACAGACTGTCTCCCTGTAGAATAATACTGGGGTTATTGTTGTGGATAAAATGCACCCACAACAAACTGTGTTGGCCTTTAAGTTGGAGAACTAATCTGGTATTACACAAGCTAACCTTTACTGTCGTAGGATTGAAAAGGATGCAGCGTTAAAGTCCATTTCACATCTGTTTGACCTTTGTCTTCCACTCTGAGAGGCTTTAATTTGATATTTCCTATCGGTTCTATGGTTCTCAGGGATACATAGCATGTACCTGAACATGTATATCTTGGGGTCTTCACTTGCCTCAGTCCTTATACCTTTACAAACCTCCTTTTAACCTTTTCCCACACGGATTAAAAACCTATGTTTGACTTCAATTTGGCTCAAATCCATAATACATGTGTTTTTTAATTGGTGATAATGCATAGTATTGTGCATATGTTTGCTTCGACCTGCATCTGCCTTCACTCTGTGTATCTATTAGTCACAGGCACTGTTAAGCTTCTTCTCAAGGTTGTTTTGAATTCCCTGCCTATCCAAGCAGGAAGTTCAAAACAACCTTGAGAAGCTGTTTCCACACGGGCTTAATATCAGTGGCTCCAAATAAAATATTTAAACCTCAGGTGCACTTGCTGCTGAATATGTGAGCTATACGGTCGCTAACCTTGAATGGAGCAGCGCCTTGAGTATCATAAGCATCTCATCATCGTTGTGTCTGTCCATCACTGGGAGGTGATGGGTAGTGTGGTCTTTATTTCATTGATTATAATCAATGACGCCATCTTGTTGTTGCCAAACCAACAGGTGGCTTTAGGTACAGAATACGGTGTTTTACCAGAATACGGTGTTTTACCAGGGTCCTGGTGTCCGACCTTAGCTTTCTGTTGGTGTATGTTCGGACTTCATAATACTTCTAGTTGACTTACATCTGAATATATTTGGTAAATGTCTGTATTTGTATATCTCTTTTCCGTGACTACTCAAAGTACAGTAAACATTTGTGTCATTCACCCATTCACACACACACATGCATACAGTGCATCCATGGGGCAGCACTTTCTCTATAAGAATGACTCAGCCATCTGGCAAATTTGTGGTTCAGTATCTTGCCAGGGGACAGCATGCAGAATGGGGAAGACTGGCTTCGAACTGCCAACCCTCTGGTACAGCATCCACCCATGAACAATAGAAAAAGTTAACCATAAACACTTAATACCTTATAGTTCATACAGTTGACTAAAAAGATCTGTTCACTCTGCTGCCAGTTTACAAGTCATTAAAATGAACACAGTCCTGTAATGTCTAGTCATGCTGTTGAATTGTCAATGTCTAATAACTGTCAGATGATTACTTGGTCCATTCTACTATAACCCTTCATGAACGTAGACTTTATTATTATTTGTTTTATCAGAGATGTATGTAAGGCAACTGAGTTTATAATATAATCTATCAATGCATTATGAAAAATAAATAAAGCACACTATATTTCTGTATTTCTTTCCCTCTCCTGAGAGTGTGTCCATGACATACGACATATATATGTGTGATGTATTTTTTTTTTTGCCATTTCATTGTTCCGAGCAGAGTCAGCCGTCAGTGGGGGTGAGGTGGGGGGGTGGGTTGTTGAATTACATGTTTGTGTGGATACCCTGAAATGGCTTATTGATTACAGTGGTGCAGGGGTGATTAAAATCCATCTGAGGGGAAAGACACACAATGGTTGCTGTGGCGACAAAAATGCCAGGTCTGACCTTCAAGACGCTGCATAAACTGTACATTACAATCAATTGTTGTCCAGTGCTGCACATGTGTCAGACGGGCAGCCATAACACCTGACAGGTCGAGTGATCTACACTGTGTGTGTGTCTGTGTGTGTGTGTGTGTGTGTGTGTTGTCGGGTGGATACATGTTGTGAGAGCACTAACATGTTGAGATAAGAGCTCTCTGCCTCAGCCCTGATAATGTCAATCAATCAATCAATCAAATTTTATTTGTATAGCCCATATTCACAAATCACAATTTGTCTCATAGGGCTTTAACATGGTGTGACATCCTCTGCCCTTAACCCTCAACAAGAGTAAGGAAAAACTACTTAAAAACCCTTTTAACAGGGAAAAAAAGAACGTAGAAACCTCAGAGAGAGCCACATGTGAGGGATCCCTCTCCCAGGACGGACAGAAGTGCAATGGATGTCAAGTGTAAAGGAGAACATCAAGATAAAGGTTTTAGCAGCATTGATTAGGGTAAACATTTTGAAGTATAACTGAAGGTCAGTGAATTGGTGGATTAATGTCATTAATGGTCAAGTGTCTGAGGAGAAATACTATGTATCGAGCAGTCCTGCTGCAATCATAGTCCATGGTCAGCAGCCAGCAAGATCATGATCCACCATCAAGATCGGATGCCACTATAGTCCACAGTTATTGTCCACTGCCGCCATTAGGATCCATCATCAGCTGCCACCTCGGTCGTGGTCCACTACCAGTATCTGATGGCAACACGATAAAGGATCTGCCTTTGTTATCACGATCAGCCAGCACGATGCAGAATCCGCCATACTGGATCCACCATTACGATCTCTGATACGTGATCCCCAGATCCTAATCCATGATGTGGCCACAGCCGCGGCCCTGGATCTGCGGACGATAAGGCAAAGGGACTCCGGGGAAGAAGTCAAGTCAGTAACATGTATTGATGGGATATGAATTACTTTGATGTGATAAAGATTGAGAAGAGGAAGGAGAAGCTGGAAAGAGAAGCTCTGTGTGTCATGTGTCCCCCGACCTTCTAAACCTATAGCAGCCTAACTAAGAGCAGGTCTAGGACAAGCCTGGACCAGCTCTAACTATAAGCTTTATCAAAAAGGAAGGTTTTAAGCCTACTCTTAAACGTACAGATGGTGTCTGCCTCCCGAACTGAAAGCGGGAGATGATTCCACAGGAGAGGAGCTTGATAGCTGAAAGCTCTGGCTCCTACTCTACTTTTAGAGACTTTAGGGACGACAAGTAAGCCTGAATTCTGGGAGCGCAGTGCTCTAGTGGGTTGATAAGGTACTAACAGCTCTTTAAGATATAATGGTGCCATATTGTTAAGGGCCTTGAAGGTGAGGAGGAGAATTTTAAATTCTATTCTAGATTTAACCGGAAGCCAGTGTAGCGAAGCTAATACTGGAGAAATGTGCTCTCTTTTCTTGGTTCTTGTCAGGACACGTGCTGCGGCATTTTGTCCAGTTGATTCATATCTGTCATTGTGCTGCACTTTGTCATCAATAACTTTACATCTGGATCCAGGGGTCAGATCCTGCTGATTTCTATAATGGGTTCAAATCAACTCAATATACTGTGGACTAAGAAAATGATTTATAAGAACCCTATGACTATAGAGTTATGCCTCCACTGTATAATCACTCTAAGAAACCTGCAGGAGTTTAGACGTCTACCACCAACACATGTTTTACACATCCAGCCGACACATTAGAATTCATTTGGAAGAAATTACACGTCTTAAAAATCTAATTTATGAGATGAGGATTAGTTTCAAGATACACACAGACATAGGTTCAGGTGCTTTAAAGGGATAGTTCACTGAAAGTGTCCTATGTAGGACACAGTTACCAGATAACACAAGACTCACACCAGCAGCCAACACTCTGTTAGAGTCTGCATGATGCATAGTTTTCCCAGCAGTTGACAAAGGAGTGATTTATTATTCCGTCTGCTGAGCCGTAAATAAACATTGACTGTGTGAAGGCTGTCATTGTTTATTCTGCGTCTTCTCTTCTTCTTCTGTGGTCAAGGTCAAACAAAGAGACTTGGAGCAGCAGAAATTGATCAGTCTCCACTCGTTGTATTTACTGTGCAGCCTTTCAGCCATTTGATCGCCATGAATCAATCTGTCTGTGCCACGGCCGAGGTCACAGCATTTGGGAATGTGACTGAACTGTGCCCAGATGGATCTCAAATCGAAATTGATCCCCTGGTTTGCCCGATAGTGGGCATTATTAATTCAATGAGAAAGTAGAAAATACAGAGGAAGGTGAGAAGAGGTGAGCTGCGAGTTCAGTAAGATTTCTTCGTCGAAGTTTTTTCTGTAAAACTACGGGACTAGAACAGAATAGAATCCCATATTCCATATCTATTCTTCATGTGGCCAAGATGGCACCACCATCAACCTGTAGTTTATATTTTATTTGATGTAAGTGGGTTTGACAAGATATCAGACATGCCTGTCCACATGATAAAATACAGTTCAACAGCGTCACACCACAAACTGTAAAGACAGGCAGCCAGTCACAGTCCTCATGGTATTTTTCTGCAGCTCTGATGAGGCACATGTCGGCCTCAGCGTAGCCTGCGGCAGCTACGTGTGCAGACTCTGTAAAGTGCAACTACACCCTCAAGTTCTGCTGGAATTCTCTCCCCCAGCAGATTTTTAAAAAATGTAACACAGGAGTAGTGTGTGATGTGGAGGGTCAGAGGACAAGTGGACGCTGGCTGACCACTTCTAATGGACAGTGGTGTAGAGCTAACCAGCCCCAAGAAGCCACCGTCAGACAGAGAGTGTCACCGTGTGGGTGCTTGTGCTGTTCAGACAATTTATTAACTTATTGAAAACCATGTCCAATACACTATATTATTATGGCCGGGGGCATGAACAGCATTAGCAAACAAAGGCCAGTTGTTAACAAGGTCTGGATGATTAGTGTAAATGGACATTTTACTGAATTTATAAGGAAAAAAGGTAAACATGAAGGAAGACTTCAATTTGACTCCAACCAAGTGAATGTGAAATAAAACAGCTTATCTCTGCTCTACCTGTATATCAGTATTTACGATGAATATAAAACTGTGTGACTTGACAGTGGCTAATCCATAAAAGCCAAACTCTACCGCCACAAGACGTTATTAAACCAGTAGTCTTCAGTTACTAGTTTGATACCAATATCTCATTTAGAGGAGGGTGAGGTTAGGGCATGAGAAACACACACACACACACACAGAGTTCGAAGTGATTCTTAAAATCCTATAAACTCGACCGACCGGAAAGAGATAACAATTAAGAGATTCATTTGAAGGTCTTCGACGTGCGGCAGGAAGAAGTCATTGTCCCGTCAGTCTCGTATTAACAACGACAGCCTCTCTCACAGAAAGGAAACGAATAGGTGGCATTTTATAAATGATGGAATATCTTCACCATTTCTGTCACAGGCCAATACTCTGAAGTCTGCTCTCACAGCAGAAAACACAATATAAAAATGCAGTATAATCCTCTTGTTACAATCATCTGACACTGAAATGCTGCCTTAATGCACATGTGATAATAATCCAATAATATGTCATATTATAAAATACCACGAAGAGATTGTTTACGTGCATTTAACTGATAATGTTTCTGTACTTTTATTGGACGAGAGGTGTTTTACTTGTGATGAAATATTTCCACTCCGTTCTATTGATACTTTCCCCCTAAGTGAAGGAAATGAATCCCTTGAACGCTGCTCAAAACAAGTGATGGAAAGAAATTGAGTCAGTTTCTTCCAATTTCAGCTTTTCATGAAAATATCTAATTATCTCGCGCTGAGATGAGATCAGAGAACTGAAATGAAAAGTGAAATTGTTCCCGTTTAGTCCGCAAATTCATCTGAAATGAACAATCCACTTATTGCTGATGTTTCCGAGCCATTATCGTTTGTTTCAATTTGCTTGTGCCCCACCCCCCCCGCCTTTGTTCAAACTGATATCACACCATGATAAATTGTGTCACCTTGGCACAATACTAAGTGTGTCCTTTGCCCCAATACTGAGCCCCCCCCACCATGGCCTCAGCTTCTTTCTATCAGCTGATAGGAATAGGAATATTATAGGAATGTACAGTAGATATGAGAAAATGAGACAGAACCTATACACACATAACAAAGCTGTAGGCAGAGGAGTTTGACAAGAGAAGGTAGGATCAGTACAGTGCAGACCTCCATTCCAGTGGTCACCCAGGCAGCTTGATATACAGTGAGACAGGTTATAGTTTCCAGCAGTGCAATGAACCAGAGCACCAATATACTCGTAATGCTGCACAGAATAAAAATGTAACCACACAGCACAAAACATTCACCAACCGGATGCAATGACTGAAACCACCACTGGGCACCGATAGCGGCCCCCACAGCGCTACTAGTGGCTCTGTCCCTGCACCCCCCCTTGGCTAAGAACTATAATGTTTGTGCACCGGGGCGATGCGGAAGCTGGTGTTGCCCAAAAAAACCAGTGTGCCATTATCACCGCTTCCAGAGTGGCGGCGAGGCGGTGACATTTAGCCGGGTGTCAAACTCGCTGGAGTCCTCCATCAAACAGCAGCGACCGGAATAAAGGCTCTGTCAGAAATCCTGACAGCTGTAATACTTCACCTGGCCCTGGGAGCCGTTCCATCAGCCAAAACACAGACACACAGAAATATTTCTCCTCTCCGACCCCCCCCCCCACCCCCCTCATCAGGATGTATATGAGTATTTTGGGGTATTGCCCACACGGCTGTTGTGATTGTTGGGCTAATGCAGAGAAAAGTAAGGCAGCAAATCTCTCTTATGCTGAGTTAGAAGACAATGTTTACTCATTAAGGTAGGTAACACAATTTGTCTTCCAAAGGTGCAGAGGGAGTTTTCACACAGTTAATAGCATCTGCTGCCACATCCTCTTCAGTAACTTTGCAAATCAGGTCACAGATTGACACAGGAAAGTGGACTTTTGTGTTTCTTATATGAAATAGTTTAAAAAATAAGGGTTTAATAACCACGTATGAGGCCCAGCTACTTCTGAGTGGGGAAGAGAGGTCAGATCCCTCAGGACGGTTGTTTAATACCCGGTCTGAACAGGGCCAGAGTCCCAGTGGATGAAGACAGAGGTCCACTGTGCTGCAGGTTCTTCTTCCTCAGTCAGGACACTATCGGTGGTTGTTCCCTTTGAGCCTCCACCATTGATCTTTTACTCCACGTGAGTAAGTCATACTTATTATCATATTCTCCATCTGAATAGATTCATAGCTCAGCTGCAGTTAATACTTTAAAGAGCAGTTGCACCTTGGTCTTCATCAGCTCTAAGTTCTGGTCTGAAAATCACCTTCCAACTCGTTTAGTTGCTGCTCTGCTGACCACACAGAGCCAGAGTGAGAATGTCTCTGCGGCAGAGGGGACACACCACAAAATAAAGTCATAGATCAGTTTTAATTGTTGTCATGGGTGCCGTACTCAACTCACCTGGCACTTAACACCGTGGCCATTCATTTCTCTGAATGTCCGCTGCAGTCAGAGTGTTTTACGACGACATGATTGCAAACATGTCTGCATGCAGCACCGCTGGCTCGCCACTGAATCCGTTAAGTTCACACTATCGACTCCGCGTACATCAAAACTAATGTATGCGACATGCATTCCTATGTGTCAGTGTTCTGTCAATACGTGTAGCTCCATTGATTCATCAAAAAGCAGTGAAGGCTGAAAGCATAATTGATCATTTCACACTGTCGTGCTGATGGCAGGTGGATGGCTGTTGACCTGTAGTGTGACTGCAGCCTGTTCATATGCCACTTCGTCTTTGTGTGACATCACGAGAAAGGTTCGGTTAGACAACGTTTTGTGTTGAAAGATCTCGTTCATCAGCATCTTTTAACATAAAAACACTTCTACATCTCTGCTCATGATAGTTTTTGTTCCATTAAACCTGGAAAACATGACTTGTGGTTTGTCTCGAAGCTAATCAAACAAAAACCATTTACCCATCAGAATAATGTGTCTGTATTGATGCCTGCACAGGGCTGTGAGAGCTTTGTTTTGACATGTTTAAGAGTCTTGAAACATTAGGAACTTAGACCAGCACAGGAATGTGTTGCACGTTATTTCAGAGTAAAATGAATCCATGAGGTGAGACACTGTCTTCTCTCTCCTGCTCATTAAAAGGATGGATTCAGCATTTCCCAACCAAAATCAACACACCATGTCAGATCATACAAAGTAAACCATTTCTGCACATTTCCATACAACACAACTTGATGCCAGACAGCATCAATCAGCTGTGTATGGTGATGCACCGCTCACTGCAGTGTAATCACTGGATTCTGCTCTCTGAGCTTCCATCGTATTATCTCACCTCATCCTTCACGATTCTCTCTCTCTCTCTCTCTCTCTCTCTCTCTCTCTCTCTCTCTCTCTCTCTCTCTCTCTCTCTCTCTCTCTCTCTCTCTGTCAGCTCCCTCGACACTGAAGCAGGACTCATGTTGTGTCCAGCAGTTACAGAACAGGCGAATATTCATAGATTCTGGATGAGAGATGTAATGTTTAACAACACAGAGGTGTGTGTGTGTGTGTGTGGGGGGGGGACTCACATCTGTTCAATGTCCACAGCATCAGATAAGCTGCCGAGTCCCTTGAGCCCCAGCTGATGCTGACGCTGACTCAGGTGACATCACTTACTCCCTCAGGAGCCGCACAATGATTTTCAGATCAGCTGTATTGTAGCTTCCCTTCAATATCAAGCCCTGGTGTTAGCACAGGGACTGAAATGTGTTTAGAAGCACGACAGCGTGAATGAGACGGTGTCCGGAGATACGAGGAGAACGTGCTGCTGCTGTGGTCTGAGTAGAAAACAAGATGAGAGAAACAGAATCCAGCTAATCATCAGTCATTAAAGATTTTTTAAAACCTTATCAGTGACTTTTTTCTCTCCTCTCTCTCTCTCACACACACACACACACACACACACACACACACACACACACACACACACACACACACACACACACACACGTGGAGGAATGTTGATAATCGGTTCCTCTCATCCATCAAACCAGCGGCCTGGCAGAGTATTACCACTCCAGCGGCTGCCTTTACTAATTAAAGAGCCTCAGTAATTGAACTTTCTATTCTCACCCGAGCTCTCCATACTTGGCGCGGCGGCTGTGAGTTAAAGGGTAAAGTAAGATAACACACAGCTGTCACAGCTGCTACACCGAGTGTGTGACACGCTAATGAGGTCGGGCGCCTCTGTGTACTTGTGGTAGCTGATACACGAGGAAACCGATGCTTATTAGCAGCTGATGTGTCTTTGTCGGTGTTTCTGTGAGATGATGACGAGGGAGGCCAGGAGTGGAGGTGTGTGTGCGTTTGCTTCGCGCCGTGCGGTGAATGTCCGTGCGCTGCGTTGTGCAGGCATGGCTTGACATTTTCTGACTGGCCTCATTGTTTCCACCACACAGCGAAATGAAGGATAGGCAGGTCAGCATGCGAGGAGCTGCTGTCAGCAGAGCGGCTCATGCATCTTCCCACGCACCCGACTGATTCATGCTGATGCAGTGTGGAGATTTGCAGGCAGCATGC